>NC_079977.1:685093-951781 GCF_029852145.1 Microplitis mediator
TATCTCTTTGTATACTAAATGTGAATAAATAATATATATAAATATATGTTACATTAATTATTATTTAAATAAATAATGTATATAAGAGAATTTAATATTACGAGTCATTGGGTTGATCAAATCAGTTATCATCCTCAGTAAAAAAAATCCATAGACCGTAGAATTAAATTTATTTGTAGCGCGCGTTTATTTCAAATTTTAGTAATAAAATTCACACAAATTTTCATTTCAAAATTCAAAAATTTATAAGTTCCAATATCATAAAAATTTTCGCGCCTTTAAAAGTAAATTTAAAAAAAATGGAATTGCAAAATTTTTTACTGAGGAAATCGATTAAATTTTTGTTGCAATTACGCAATTTATTGTTAATTATTTTTTTTTGTTTTATAAATTGAGTTGATGTAATTTATTTGTTGATAATTTATTTCTGTATATAATAAATGACAATTAAATTTTAAAAGTGTGTTGACTTATTAAATATTTTGTTTTAATTTTGAGTAAAAAAAAAAATACGCGGACGTAATTTCGAGATTATGATAATTTCCTTAGTAGTTTGTATCAAATCCCTATTATTTACAACTACAAAAAAAAAAAAACAGGAATTCATTCATTCGAAAAATATTTTTTATTAATTTTTAAAAATTCGACACTTTAATCTCAGATGCAATTAAGAATATCATTAAAATAGTTCGCATTTTCTTTAGATAATTTAGCAAAAATAAATAATAAGTAACAAATTTTTTTTAGAACAGAAGTAGGTAGTAAAGATTTTTCAAGTACATACATAAAATTTGGACCTAGAGGACCCCTAGAGTAAGTACTATAGCTCACAGTCACACATACACGGAAAGAAAATTATGGCAGCGGTTCCCATAATTTTGTGAAATTTTTTCCTATACCATCATAGGAATTACGACCATAAATTATGGAAGCGGTTCCTATAATTATAGGAATGTTTCCCATAATTATAGGAATAGTTCCTATAATTATGGGAATGATACCCATAACACTATAGGAATGGTTCCTATAATTATAGGAATGGTTCCTATAATTTATAGGAATACTTTCTATAATATTATGGGAATGGTTCCCATATTATCATGAAAAAATTAATTTAAAGAAGTGTGGTAATCACTTCTACAATACACAGAAATATTATTAAACATAAAAACAAAAATTCAAACATTGAAAAAAAAAATCGTATTTGGCAAAAAAACATTAAAATTTTCAACAAGAATTTTTTGTCAGCACAAAACATTCAAAAAAATTCAAATTTTGGGAAATTTCTACACTATTGTGCAAAAAAAAAATTTTATGATATTATAGGGATGGTTCCCATAACATTATGGGAATAGTTCCCATAATATTATAGGAATAGTTCCTATACCAATATGGGAACCATTCCCATAATAGTATGGGAACCATTCCCATAATGGTATGGGAACTATTCTCATACTATTATGGGAATGGTTCCCATAATATATGGGAACCATCCCTATAGTAGTATAGGTACTATTCCCATTCCCATTTGCATAGCAAAACTTCCTATAATTTTCTTTCCGTGTACATAACCATTAGGGTGGGCCGAAAATCCGCTTTTTTAATTTTTTCATTATTAATTCCAAAAATATTTTTCTTTGTACAAAAAAAATTTTAGGTCGATCTTAGGCTCGCCAAATCCCGCTGAAGTTAGAAGTTGAAAATTTTTTTTCCAACACATTTTGATCGGAAATTTAATTCTCTACAAAAAATGTCCTATAATTAAATTACGTAAAGTTAATAGTTACCGAGATAATTGCAATTTCGCTCTAAAAAATGAAATTTTTCAAGATATTATTACTTTTTCAGGTTGAAAAATAAATTTTATCATAAAAATTTAATAGGAAATTCAATTTTCTACAAAACAGACTTAATAAAAATTTATTCAAAGTTGATAGTTACAAAAATAATAGCGATTTTTGGTAAAAGCCACAAAATAACGATAAATTGACTATCTAAACATAAAACTGCCAGTTTATGAATAACTATAAATTTCAAGTTTTTCCCACAAGGCCAATTTTGTAAGAAATTTGATTTTCCATTATATTTAGCTGATAGAATTCATATTTTATCCTGAAAATGTGACAATATTTTGAAAAATTATATTTTTTATAACAAAATTGCAATTATCTCAGTAACTATCAACTTTACGTAAATTTATTATAGGACCTTTTTTGTAGAGAATTAAATTTCCGATCAAAATATGTTGGAAAAAAAATTTTAAACAACTTCTAACTTTAGCGGGATTTGTTGAGCCTAAGATGGACCTAAAATTTTTTTTTTGTACAAAGAAAAATATTTTTGGTATTAATAATAAAAATTTAAAAAATGCGGATTTTCGGCCCACCCTAATGACCATAGGATAGCTAACCCGTCGGTTTTTTGAAAACAGCCATCGAAATTTAAACCCCGGAATAAGTTTATCTGCCGAATATCAAACTCTAGTTTATCTCTCTCATGAAGAAATCGGCCATTAGACTGTAAAATGTCAAATATTAAATTAAATTTAAAAAAAGTCGATACAAAACAAATAAAAAAAATTAAATTTTCAATTTCCCAAGCGGAAAGTTAAAAAATTATACCCAGGATATGATATAAAAACACACCCTTTTTTCGAAACGATAGCTGAAAATAATACTGCTCCCGGGAAAATTGTTTTCCCCTTGATCGCCAATGGATCATGGAGCTTTTGATTACTCTTTTTTATTTTTCCACCCCCGGGTTTTTATTTTTTAACTTTCTCTGTATCCCGCCACGTGCTATTATATCTCTGCCCTCTTCTCTGTCTCTTCCTCATGTTTTTTCCACTCTTCCGCTCCTATCGCCTTTAGATTGTCATCGAGATATAAAGCGTGAAATATATATATACATATACATATATATAAAAAAAAATTATCCGTTCGTTCTGCGGCCTTGGCGTTCTCGACAATATTGAAAAATGTCAAACTAACATATGGTACAGGAAAATTCTTTTTGATTAAAAATAAAATACACTCATGCCCACATAAAAAAAAAATACACACATGAAAAAAAAATCTATAACCGATATCATGAACCAGAATAATATTTTTCTATTTAATTTAATTTTTTATCAAAGAAATGTCATCTACAATTTAAAAAAAAAAATTACGCGCCATAAATCCACTTTGTAAAATATCATTAATAATTATTAATTATAAAGAAAAACATGACTCAGATTTCAAATCCTTTTATATTTCATGAAAAGTAAAAAATTTGAAAATTATAATATTAATTAATAATAATAAATTTGTAATTAGTTATGATTAACGATAGCCGTCATTAATATTCATTGTTATTTCCTCACCGATATATCACCTGACATTAATTTCCGGAAGCTTAAAATATATGTGAATTTATAATTTATAATATCAAAAATAATTAAATTTATTTCATAAAACTGACAGCTGTCAATTTTTTAAACTGTCAAAAGTTCACTGAGTTGACAATTAACTAAAAAAAGTAAAACACAATTAAAAAAAATTCAAAATATTTCCCGGGAGTTTTTAAATCTCCGAGCGCCTCGCGCGTAAATTCAAACAACTAGAACGTGAGTTTTTAAAGATGGCCGCAGGTGATTGACGCGAGGGAGAGCGTGTGTGTAAAAAAATCTTGTAAATAAAAACTAAAAAAAAAAAAAGACAAAAGTAAATATAAATATATAAGACAAATACCCTGATATCAAACAGTACCTTGATACTTTTTTAAACTTACTGTTTATGTTTACATAACATTCACTACTGACAGTCATACTCGCGTCGACAATACACTTAGCACACAATGGATTAGTAATTTAATCATTACGTGAATAATGAATAAATTTAAAAAAAAGAAAATAATAATAAGCTAAGAATGGCGGATACGGATGACGCTGACGGTCCTCTAGATCCACGGATCCAGGTAATTTATTTATTTAAATTTTCCGCTACTTCCATTAACTCAAATGTCATTACAAATTATTATATATATATATATATACTTTCCATTTATTTTTTTATCACCTCCATCCCATTGGTAGTCATCAAGTCATCATACAATAGGTTATTTATTATTGTTAAATTTATTTACGGAAATTCGTGACACCTGACACCGACCAGTACCATGTCCCACTTATTCATTTTTTTATTAATTAATTAATTAATTTTTACATAATAATTAATATGTAATATATTGCATGTTGATAAACAAATGACAGATGATTCATATATATGTAATATGAATACAATTGTTGTCATTATTGAAAATGGATTATTAATATTAATTTTTTTCAGATTGAATTGGAAAATTTGAATAGCGCTACTGATGACATTAACAAACTTGAGATTGAACTCGATGTAAGTCTCATATTTATATATATAAATATACGTTTATGAATTTTTAATTGATAATAGATAAGATCGAATCAATAATGACATATATTTAGAAGCGTAATGAAGGTCAATGTCACTGATAATTTAATTAGACGGTTATCAACATGATAATGGAGTAATTATACCCTCCCTGATTGAAAACTCCGATTGAAAGTTAATTGGAAAAATTATTATTTTTTTTCGGTGTGCCGTCAACTGATCCCAAGAATTTTATACAACGACAAGTGATCCCTACAAATTGATCCCATCAACAATTGGTGGTCAATTGATTTTTATCAACAACTAATTTACATAATTTAAGGGGGATAGCCACTGTGAGGATCGAAAAAATAGGTGATTTTCGGGAATTTTTTTGACTGGAATAATATAGGAATTTGGGGATCGGGTTTTTTTTGTTTTATAAAGTATACATTGAAGATAATTCTCATAAATTTTCATTTAAAAATATCATGTTGTTACAAAGTTATAAGCATTTTTGTGGAGCAACAAAAAAATTTCCCCCACCACGGTGTCATCTCTAACTCAAAAACGGATTATCAGAAACAAAAAAACCAAACGGCGTTGTAATCTGTATGCATGTGGTTATCGTTGCACACAGGGGATTTTGAAAATTTGGATTTGAAAAAAAATGGCGACATATTAAAAATTTTTTCGTTATTTTTTCTCATTTTTTTGGATTCAAACAGCCCTAAAAAATATTAAAAATCAAAATTTTCAAAATCCCCTTCGTGAAACTTTAGCTACTGAATAGACGAATACGGCAAAAAAAAAAGTTGCGAATCGGTTGATATTTATGCAAATTACAGATGCCACCAGTTCAAAAAAAGTAGTTTCGAGAAAAATGCGTTTAAAGTTTTTAGTCGATGCAGCGGTCAGTTGACGCGCTGTCACAAAAATGACTATAACTTTAAAAATATTCGGAATTTTCATATAAAACTCTAGATACACATTTTTGAACATATACACTTTGATTTAATAAAACAAAAAAAATTTTTTTTTTTGAAATTACTCAGTGGCTATCCCCCTTAACTTTTTATATTTACATCAGTGAGTTTTAATTACTCATGTCATAGTAATTAATTAATAATTAATTATTTTATAAATTTGTCAGTGGGATCAGTTGTCTGTGGGATCAATTATCGTGTGATTATTTGTCGGGGATCAGTTGTCATGGAACCTTATTTTTCCATTGAATCTGATAAAAATCCAATTGAGTTTCAATCGGAGTTTTTAATCAGAGCTGATAGCCAAAGTTTCTCTTAAAAAAACTTGATGTTCAATTTTTACGTCTTCTATTTCAAGTTTTCGCTGCAATATGAAAATACAAAATTCATACTTGAAGTAAATAAATTTTCTAAAAATATTAATGTGTAGCATAAACTACAAGTTGACGTAACATTTTACAGAAAGTTGTGAGAAAAAAATTTGAATCAGCGAAATTTAACTTCCAATTGATTGCAAGTTACCGTCAAGTTTTAACAGTAAACTTGACATCTTATTTCGATCGTAGATTTCCTTCAACTTGCGATCAAAATGGTTGACTACCCGTGTAAAAAATTTTTTATTCATAATGAATTTAGATCTAAATTTCATCACGAAATTCAGATCGTGACACAAATATGACTTTCATCATGAATTTGTATCAACAATTTCAATCACGACAAAATAATGACTCAGTCAAATTTTTACCCAAGTGATCCGAAGTTCATTCACTAAATTAATTTTACAATCGAAACTAATTTACGATAATCGAGTACTTGATAGAAGAAATTGATTGGTAATTTCTGAGTCGATAAATTTGACAAAAGGTTTAATTCAGTCAAGTTTCTATCGAAGTCATCCCAAGTCCAATTCAAAGACATAATAATAAATTTTTATAAGTGATACGGATTTACTAGACGAAAAATTGTGGGAGCAAATTTATGATGAAAGTCATATTTGTGTCACGATCTGAGTTTCGTTATGAAATTCAGACCTAAATTCATTAGGAACAAAATTTTTTTTTACACGGGTAGATAAAGTATTTATTAATTTAAATAAAATGAATTATTATTTTAGGAAGCCAATAGTACATTCAAACAATTACTCTCGGACTCAACAAAACAATTACAGGAGCTCGTTAATAAAATAGGGCATAGTTGTATTGAAAAATCCCGGTGTTATTATGAAGCAATCGAGGTCTCGCGACAAGCCCAGGTACTAAATTATTTTAACTCTATTAAAAATCCCGGAATGTTTTATATAAATTTTTTTTTTTAGATACAATGCCAACATCAAGCGCATTTATATCAACGTGCAAGTGAAATTCACGCGGCAGCTAAAGAAACAGTCGCGTTAGCAGAAGCCAGATTTATATCACACAAACACGAATGGAATTTCGATCAAGCATGGCAGGATACGCTGAATCACGCGACTATACAAGTAAATAATTAATTTAAATATTTAGTCATAAAATAAATATTTTAATTATACAGAGGATTTATTTTTTACCAGGTAATGGACGCAGAGAACCAGAAGGCCGAGTGCGGAAGAGAGCATCACCGTAAAGCCGTTTTATTTCATGACGCGGATAAAAAAGCCCAGCAGCTTGAGGAAAAGTACCGGCGAGCGATAATCAAGGCGCGTCCATACTTTGATGTTCTGGCGCAATGCGAGCAGAAATTGGCCCAGCAAAAGGAAAAAGTCCAGTGTCTGGAGAAAGCGGTCAAGCTGGCGAAGCGGACCTACGCTGAAAGCTTTCGTGCATTAGAAGAAATAAGCAATGAAATCCATCAGCAGAGACGGGAATTGAGTATTATGGTCAATGGTCCACGTGAGCCCGGTGTTGGGGCCGAATTAATTACTCCCGACGCTAGTCTAGATTACAAAGACGAATTGAATAGAGTTACTGCCGGTAGATTGAGTTCCTTGACTAACAGCGAAGCGGATTCTGACGAGAGGACACGTGACATTGAGGTAACTATTTAATATGCTAATAAAAATTACATGAATAATAAATTTATTTATTTATTTAGGACGTTAACGAACTGAAGGATCGTATGGAAAATTTGTCTGGACGGTCGGTAGACGGCAGTGAGTCGACATCAAATCAATGGGAGTTAGAACTTCAAGCCAGTATGGAAAAATTAAATATTCTATCATTAAAAAAATTTAACTCTTACGATTTGCCCGAAACTTTAACCGAATCAAAAGTTCCTATAGATAAATTAGACTGTAGTATTGATAAAACGTCATCGTTATCAGTATCCTCAGGTTCACAAGCATCAAAACTGCCAATTGATAGTATAGAATTACTTAAAAAACCAACCGGGTGGCAATCACTGTCTCAGAGCCCAATAAATTCAATTTTAAATAAATCAAAACTGGCGATTAATAATTTTTCAAAATCATTAACCAGTAGTCCAGTTAATGCTGCTTTTAGTTTTACTAAATTAAAAGATAATCAGGTTAAATTATCAACTGATAATAATAATAAAAGTAATGAATCAACGAATGAGTTGTCTGATAATAAAAAAAATTATTTTGACAATAATTCAAATGGTCTAAACAATGAATTTAACATAAATACTGTGCCAAGTAATGACGGAGAATTTAAAGTAATAAATAATAATAATAATTTTATATCAACGAGTGCTGATGCCAGTCCAGTTAAATTAATGCCCATTAATAATATAAACAATAACGAAAATCCTGATGTTAAATTTGTCGATAATCCGCAATTGAGACAGCCGTCGTCAAAAATATCGAGTGTTAAAGAATTACCATTACTGTCGATGTTCGATAGATCTAATTCGCTTCGAATGTCACGTGACCGTAGTTGCAGTATGATTAATTTAGACGATAAAAATACAATAAAATCGGTGTTGGATAATACGGATTTAAAAAATATACAGGCTGTTAGTGTCGAGAGATTAGCTTGCGCTCGTAATATTTTAATAGCTGATAAATAATTTATTAATTAATAATTAATGATTAGTGTGGTAATTAATTAGAAGATAAATAGCTTAGTTAATTTTTTATATTAAAAAATGGATTGTTTTTTTTATATTTACAATTACTATTATTATTTATTATCAATAACGGTAATAATTCGAGTGAGTTAATTTAATGCTCAATATTATTGTAATTAATTTTAATTGATATTTATTTCCGGTTAATTATTTTTATTTTATTCATTTTGTAAATTGTTCAAGCAGGAGTATTCGGGTGTGTTCGGTTTTTACTCCCACTCTAGGTCTTCTGTTACGGAATGTTCCCCCACTTTTTTCTGCGCACGCGCAGATTGGAATTGCTCGGTAGTGGGGGCGATTCGAAGTTCATTCTCTCTCTGGGAGAAGTTCATTAACTTTTTCAGAGGTTATGCAAATAAATTTAAAAATTAATTTTTCGCCGTAAAAACAGGAATTAATTAAAAAATTTTTTAAAATTAATTGACTTGTAATTAAATTTAAAAATAAGTGACGCAGTATGACAAAGTCTCGGACTCCAGAGTAAAGATTGAATCCTAGCGCGGGTATGACGTCACTAAAATAAAAAAAAAATTATTTCCTACTCCAAAATGGCGATAAATTTTTAATAAAAAAATTACTAACAAATTAATATCGATTAATAAATTAATTAAATGATATTTTAAAAAATTTATTCTCATGTAGATGAAACTAGTCGAGTTTTATTAGTAAATTATAATTGCCATTTGATACTCGTAATTAATATGTACAATCTACGTTACTAATGTTAATAATTAATAGTTTTTTTATTACAAAAAACAAATAAAATTTTATATTGAAAAAAAATATATGTAAATGTTAAATAATACAGATAATACATTAATTTGAAATTGAATTTTACAAGTTGATATTGTTTATAAAATTATATAGAAAATGATTGCGTTAAAAATTGTAAATTCTCTTGCCAATTAAAAGAAAATCATAACTGAGATTCCATTAATTTTAATTATTAAACCATCAAATGTACAAATTAATTTTATTTAACTTTTTTTTTCAAATTTATACCGCATTTTAATTTTAAAAATTTTTCATTAATCAAAAAACAATTAATTGTATTTTTATAAAAATTCTTTTTTATTTTTAATTACAAATAAATTATAAACTTATTTCTTTTGTTTTATATTATTTTTATATATATATTTTAGCATTTAATTTTTTTTAATTACAAAGATTTTTAGGTAAGAAATTTTATTTCATTAATTAATTAATTATTCTATTAAATTTAATTATTTATTACAGTAATTAAATTGACAATGATCCAGACAGAAAAAATTAAAAAGTTAAAAAAAAAAAATTACAGGTCACTCGTCCCTCGATTAATTAAAAGTAAATCAGAGACTGCTGATAAGTGTCAGTCTTTGAAAAATCATTCTGATGACAATGAATCTGATGGCGGTAAAAGTGCAATCAGTTGCAATCTTGTTAATGATTTTTGTAATACAGACGACGAGTACCAGGAGTACGATCGCGAAGAAGAAGATGATGATAAAGAAGACAATTATTTTGAAAAAAAATCATCTAGGTTAGGGCTGTGCGCTGCATGTCATTTGACCGTTGATACAATTAACAGAGGTTACAATAAATCATTACTGTGTAATGAAGGTCATGTCGTATGCCAGCGATGTATCAGACATTATTCACTAGATCCAGGTAAATTTACTTGAACTTGACCATTTTTCTACTGAAAATAATTCTATAGTACGTGGAATTACTTTTCTGTTCATCTGATTGGTTAATGACACTCACTGTACATTAGACTGATTCAAAAAAATCGACTAATTTTCTTTTTCTTCGTTATATCGAAAATATTGTTGGAAATGACGAAAAAAAAATACTGGGAAAGTTTGAGCTCTTAATATTCATATAAACAACTGCCGCATCGCGATTTTCTATTTCCTGTTTAAATAACATGGAAAAATTTATTTTTTAAGCTTTGGAATTTTGTAGCTCTCGGTGGGACCAATACTTTCGAATGTTCAAGACATATTCTTATGGGAAATTTGACGCTCTACAAAAAAGGTCTCTTATAATTTTTCGATATTTTCATTTCTTCGAAAGTAATTCGAAGTTAAAGTTAGATTGACGATAAATTTTCACATTTTTTAAATTTTTTGACGCAACCGTCAACTTTATCCGAAAATTTTAGAGGACATTTTTTGTAGAGCATTTTATTTCCTACAACTTATCTCAGAGAAAATTTTCGATATTTCACTCAAGTCGTATGTTATTTGCAATTAACTGAAAATTTTCTTAAATAATCTAAATTTTGTTGCTTAAAATTAATTATATTAAATTTTCAGTTAATTGCGAATAACTTACGACTTATGAGAAATATCGAAAATTTTCTCTGAGATAAGTTGTAGGAAATAAAATGCTCTACAAAAAATGTCCTCTAAAATTTTCGGATAAAGTTGATGGTTGCGTCAAAAAGTCTAAAAAATGTAAAAATTTATCGTCACTCTAATTTTAACTTCGAATTACTTTTGAAGAAATAAAAATATCGAAAAATTATAAGAGACTTTTTTTGTAGAGCGTCAAATTTCCCATAAGAATATGTTTTGAACATTCAAAAGTATTGGTCCCACCGAGAGCTACAAAATTCCAAAGCTTAAAAAATAAATTTTCCCATGTTATTTAAACGGGAAATAGAAAATCGCGATGCGGCAGTTGTTAATATTAATATTAAGAGCTCAAACTTTCACAGTATTTTTTTTCGTCATTTCCAACAATATTTTCGATATAATGAAGAAAAAAAAAATTAGTCGATTTTTTTGAATCAGTCTACTGTACATCAATTGTCCACCATAACTTCAATTTCATAATTTATACCTAAAATATTATTAATAAAATTTCAGATGAAGATTGTCTGCTTTGTGTTGACTCTGAAAAAAATTCCCACTGCAGTAATGACAGTAACCTGGTCTACGAAGACACGTTCCCGGTTTACGACCTCGAAAATAATAATTTAAATTTGAATTTAAATTCACCAAACTCTAGCTCTTCAAACAACAAAAATAATCAATCAAAACCTCGAGTAAATCCAGACCCTTTCATTGCCAACAGTCGTAATGAGCCGGAAGCTCGTGATAAAACAACCAGACAAGCAGACTTGGAGCTGTCATACACGTCACTGACGTCATCAGAAAGACTAGGTGTAGGCTCAAGTCAAATAACCGATTGTTCGCGGCGTCCAATCCATTGCCCTCGGCTAGATTGTGCCATAAATATAACATTTTCATCTCTCGTTCATCATTTTGTGTTCGATCATCCAGAAGTACCGATAATGAGTATCGAACCGGGTGTTAAAAGCACGCTGATCATTAACGCATCAAGTTTATCTCGTGATTCTAGTCTCTGTCTCGCTATTCTTCTCATTTCTGGTAAACTGACGTACGTATTTACCCGCCAATTTTTCTTAACCAAAACCTAACCAGTAAAATAATTATAGAGCTCCAGTAACTCGTTTGTTTAACGGAAGTCAGATTCACCCAAAATATCGTAATCGTCTGCCCCTACCCGTCCTGGCAGCGCGATTGCACTCCAATCATCTTTGTCCAGATCCAAACAACCCCCAGAGACATGAAACTCAAGTGATTATTGCGTGGATCGCAGGACTAGATGTCGCCAGTATCGGGACACTTCGCTATACAATTGAAGTATGGAAACAATCTCCCTAATTAACCGACCAGTAATTAGAATACGTAAATTACTAGACAAATTAATTGATAAAACAGGCAGTTGATGATTTAGAAGACAATGTACGGTCATTAGCATACTCTGGGCCGATAACCTCATTAAGGATAGCGCAGCGTCCGCGGGAAGTATTTCAAAATGGCGATTGTTTAATCATACACCAGGGATTGGTTAATCAATTAACGGCAGCGGGTAACCTCAATATAAACGTGATTGTTAATTGAAACAATGCACAATAAAATAAAACAGGCTGTGGTAAAATAAAGTACGTATTTTATTTTATTTAATATAATTGATATAGTTTAATAAAAAATATATGTATAAAAAAACGATGGCAAATTATGTAATAATAATAATAATAATAAAATTACAAGCTAGTCATCGCAGGAGGACGCGCGTAGGCCTTGGGAATAAATCCGTACTTGCGTGTCTTGGGCGCGTATGCCCAGAGCCAACCGTCCACGGTTTGATTACCAAGATCAGCATAAATCCAATCTGCTCTTCGTACTGATAAATCATCAGGCGCCTGCGCCTTGTAATCGTACAATACCACCAATTCTGTTCCTGTTGTTTCGTCACGCAGATCTCTAAGATCTTTTTGTTGCTGCGGTTGCAGTTGATCATTTTGAGCTGTAGTATTTCTTATTCCTGTTGATTCAAATCAAACATTATCATTTTATTCACCTAATTTATGAAACAATAAAATACAAGAGTAATAACCTAAATTATGATCGGCTGTAGTCGTCACCGGGGATGTGGTTGTCGTGGTTGTATTGGCGGTTGTTTGATAAGAATGTAATACATGACCAGGATAAACGAATCCCGATGGTACAAATCCTTCGTTTCCGTCACAGTGACGTAGTACCCAAAACCAGTCAGGATCATCACGGTTCAGAACTGTTACAAACTCCCCCCGTTCGACGCTCACGTCGTTTTCGTCTCGTGCGACGAATGTATACAAGACAATATATCTTCCTGCTGATGGATCCTGCAAACAATTTGAATTTTTGATAATTTTATGGAACAAAGGAACTTTGTTTGGTTGGATGATTAAGGGCATTCTCAGAAAGTGCCCCCCACTTATTAAAAATGTGCAATTACTTTCAATTATTATAACTGTATTAAAATTTTATTAATTAATTAAAAAAAAATTAAAACCTTAATTGAAAAAAGGACAACGTAGAAGTAATTTCGTTGAGATATAGAATTTGTAAAAAATTACTTACAATTGATATCAGTTGGGAGTTAAACGAAATTTGTTGAATAAATTTTAGCCGCCAAAATTTAAAAATTCGAATTATAAAATTGACATGACGATTTTACTGAAATTTATTTAACGAATTTTGTTTAACTCCTAATTGATATCAAGTGTAAATAATTTTTTTTAAAATCGATATATCGCCGAAATTACGACTACGTTGTCCTTTTTTCAATTAATGCTTTAATTTTTTTTTAATTAATTGATAAAAATTTGATACGCTTATGACAGTTGAAAATCATTGAAAATTTTTAAAAAGTGGGGGGCATTGTCTGAGAATGGCCTTAATCTGAGTAAAAAAAGTAACCTTGAAAAATGGATGAACATCAGGCTGCGACAAGATTGTTTGTATCGAATTCTGTGATTGGGCAATGTTACGATTGATATTAATATCAGCGGTTGTTATATTTCTAGCGTAGCTCTCACAATCAGATGCCGAGCCGGTATCTGTATGTTGTGAGTCTAATATTTGTGAACGGGCTGTATTATTATTGTTATTACTATTACTATTATTATTACTATTACTATTACTATTATTATTATTATTATTTAATGTTGTTCCAGTAGCTGTTGACGTAGCGGATGTTATGTTGTCATTATCACCGTCATTTGAACGTGGTAATTTTTTTTTAACGTTATTCATCAAACTTGCCAGTGTTTGCTCGGCAAGTTGTGATGTGTAAGGTGCACAGTATGAGTGTGGTACGAATCCTTCCATACGTGTGTCGGCGGCTATTACATACACCCAGTCATTTTCTCTGTACAATATATTAACTACCTGGAAATTTTATTTTATGCAATTAGTTTGAATATTAATGGCGCGAAAATTAAGATTTTATGGTTTTCAAGTTAATATTGACTCTAGCGTCTAAACTATCGAGTTTATGGAAAAATGATGAGGACCTTTTTTGTAGAGAATTTAATTTCCTACAAAATTTTATTGAATCATTTTCTTCATAACTTTGATAGTTTAGTCAGAATTTTGGTTTATAGATTTATGGAATTTAAAAAAAATTATCAGGTTGAATAGAGCTAAAAATTTTAAATTAAAATTTTGATTAAACTATTGAAGTTACGAGGAAATTTAAAGAGATCTTTTTTGTAGAGAATTTAATTTCCCACAAAATTTTACTAGATCATTTTTTCATAAATTTGATAGTTTAGTCAGAATTTTAATTTATAGATTTATGGAATTTAAAAAAAAATTATCAGGTAGAATAGAGTTGAAAATTTTAAATTCAAATTTTGATTAAACTATTGAAGTTACAAGAAAATTGAAAGAGACCTTTTTTGTAGAGAATTCAATTTCTTATAAAATTTTACTGAGTCATTTTTCCCGTATCTTTGATAGATTAGTCAGAATTATAATTTATAAATTTATGGAATTCAAAAAAAATTATCAAGTAGAATCGAGCTGAAAATTTTAAATTCAAATTTTGAATAAACCATTGAAGTTACGAGGAAATTGAAAGAGACCTTTTTTGAAGAGAATTTAATTTCCTATAAAATTTTACTGGGTCATTTTTCCCGTATCTTTGATAGTTTAGTCAGAATTTAAATTTATAAATTTATGGAATTAAAAAAAAAGTAGTAGATAGAATAGAGCTTCTGAAAATTTAAAATTCAAATTCTGATTAAACTACTGAAGTTACGAGGAAATTAAAAGAGACCTTTTTTGAAGAGAATTTAATTTCCTATAAAATTTTACTGGGCCATTTTTTTCGTAACTTTGATAGTTTACTCAGAATTTCCATTTTAAAATTTTCCAACTCAGTTACTCCAAATACAATTTTTTGGCCTCGATTATTTTTCCATCCAAAAAATATCCATGGAGTTTTAGATTTCCCACAACCAAAAAACCAAAACAAAATAAGAAAAAATCCAAACCTGTCCACGTTTAACTTGCAATTCATCATCAACACAGGGTGTAAAGTCGTGTATAATAACCATTTTACTGTCCGGTGAAAGACCATTTTCTTTTTCAATACCAACTCTTACAAGTGTTTCAATACTTGCACTACCTGTTATCCGTCCTGGCGGTAATGAAACACGATTTGATCCTAAACCAACATTTGATCCCAGACCGTCTTTTTCCAAATTAAAATTATGTGCGCCCGCTGCAAGTTCATATAAAAAAAAAAGTTATAAAATTAATCATCAATTGTTTAACTCATCACCCAAAAATTACCACCACCAATTAATTTTCCAAAAAAAAAAACCAATAAATAAACAAACATAAATATAATAAATATCACATACGTTTCTTTTTCTTCCCACGGCGCATTCTCACCGGGCATAAAAAGGCCATTATTTATATTCAAAATTTTAATAACAATTATAAATATAAATATATATATATATATATATATAAATATCACAGTATCCAAAAAAATAACATTTCAATAATTTGAACAATCAAACACTCAATAAATTATCGGAGTTATTTAAACAGCGGGCAGTGCCGATAATTATTATCATAAATGTATGTATATATGTCTATATTATTTAAATAAATATGAAATGGAGATAAAATATTAGCGTAGAAGAATACGTAAGGTCTAGACTGTAGATCAGTTTGATCACTGAATTACTGTAGAGCTGTTAGCTGTAGATCCAAAGGCTAGAGTATACCAAGATTACTTTTAAGGTAAAATATATATAAGCCGATATACACCTGGACGACCTGGACACAGGTTTAAAGAGTGGTGGCGGTGGGCTGTCAAACCACTGTTACCTCTACCCCAAGTCCCCAAGTTGCTCTCTTACTTTTGCTCTCTTAACTCAATACTATTCGCTAACTCTGTCCTTGTTAAAGAGATTTTAACATTTCAAATGCCCACTTTTTAATACTTTTTTAGTCATTGACCTGTTGGATAGACGGCGCTCTTTAAACATACATTTTATTTACTTTTTTATCTTAATAATGATAATAATTATGCCAACATACAATTACTCGAAATTATTTTATTACCTGCCTTAGATCTGATTTTTATTTTTATCAAAAAGTTTTTAAATTTCGCTGGTTTATTTTTGGCTCACTGAAAATTTAAGTGATTGCGGTAACAAGAAATTTTATTAATACAGCGGATACTTTTGCCCACGGAAGTGGATGGAGAAAAATTGCCCAGGTGAAGAAAAAATTTTTGAATAACTGGAATATGAAGAGAGCCGATGAAAAAATAATAATCATGATAAATTATTTTTTTAAAAGGAACAAGTGAACTGAAAGTTATATAATTTTTTTTAGAAACCCAGAGTTGAACCATTGAAAATTTTCGATTTTTTTTCAACAAATTAATTACGGAAATTAAAAATATGCACATGTAGAAAATTGAAAAACTACAGGTGCAATTTTTTGATTTATTTTTTTTTTATAATTTTAAGTTTTGAAAAAAATTCAAAAATTATTAGACGCCGGCTAATTTCGGTATCGTTTTTTTTATTTTTAAATGATTAATTGGAATGAAATAGATAGAAGGAAAACTGTCAGCTGGAAACCCTGATTAAACGACTGAATTAAAAATTTTAATTCTGTTATATTCTGTCGAATTCTGCAAAACAGAATTCAACTGAATTGAAAATTTCAATTCTGTTGAATTCGGTAATGCAGAATTTAAAAAAATTCAAGGATTATTTTTGAATTAAACAAAATAAAACCGATTTAAAATTTTTGAATTGGTTTCAATTCGGAGTCAGAACAAAAAATTCGACGACTATTTTCGAATTAAACAGAATAAAACCGATTTAAAAATTTTTAATTCGTTTTAATTCGGAGTCAGAACCAGAAATTCGAGGATTATTTTCAAATTAAACAGAATTAAACCGATTTAAAAATTTCGAATTCGTTCAAATTCAGTTTAATTCGGAGTCAGAACCAGAAATTCGATGATTATTTTCGAATTAAACACAATAAAACCGATTTAAAAATTTCGAATTCGTTCAAATTTAGTTTAATTCGGAGTCAGAACAAAAAATTCGACGAGTATTTTCAAATTGAACAGACTAAAACCGATTTAAAAATTTTTAATTCGTTTTAATTCGGAGTCAGAACCAGAAATTCGACGACTATTTTCAAATTAAACAGAATAAAACCGATTTAAAAATTTTGAATTCGTTTTAATTCGGAGTCAGAACCTGAAATTCGACGACTGTTTTCAAATTAAACAGAATCAAACCGATTTAAAAATTTGAAATTCGTTCAAATTCAGTTTAATTCGGAGTCAGATTTAGAAAATCGAGGATTATTTTCAAATTAAACAAAATTACACCGAATAGAATTATTTAAATTCGTTTTAATTTGGACAAATTCTTTTTTTTTTTGCCGAATTAGACAGAATTCATTTTTTAAAAATTTAATTCTGTTTAATTCGACCGAATTCAGTTGTTTAATCAGGGAATCCTGGAAGAATCTTCTCAAATTCTAAAAAGACTTACCGACATAACTAATTTAAGTCTAATTAATAAAATAATTAATTTTGCTAGTAATGTAAATCCTAGTAATATTCCTGCACCATACATTTATAGATAATTATAATTATTATTTTACTCTGTACTTACGTGTACTTACACTCTAAACATATTTTGTACTTTTGCCGCTCGGCCTATGCCTTGGCAGGTAAATCTAATAAATAAATAAATTAAAAAATGAATTATTAAATATGGATATACATTTTTTATATAAACAAATGCTATATTTATTTATAATAAATTAGTTTACATATATTTTTATTAAATAATGCGAAGATTGTCTTCCTCTATTCGTATCTTAAGACTATCGAGGGTACAAGGGTCCAATTTATTTTATTTATTTATAAATTATTCTATTATTATTATTATTATTATTATTATTATTATTATTATTATTATTATTATTATTATTATTATTATTATTATTATTATAAATTAAAATTTAAATATTTGAATAATTTTATTCTATTAAAATTTATCGGATTACTTATTACGGGTTTAAAAGAATTATTTAATTACTTAATATAATTAAAATATGTTTCATATATATTGCAATGTTATATTTATATGTTAAATATAATTGTCTATATTTATTACAATTTCAAATATCATCAAAACGTAAAACACATTATATTAATTTAAATATATTAATTAATTTAATTAAAATAATTAACTAGCTTAACAATAACGTTTTTTATTTCCCGCGAAATGCGTCTTCAAGATCTTGGATTTCTTATTTATTTTACTTACTGAGTATATATAAATATGACATGACATTAAATCTTTAAAATTGTTAATTTAAAAAGTTAATTAATCTAAAAATAATAGAAATAAATTTACATGCAATTTAAAGCCCAAGTCAGAGATCAAATTTTGTACTTTATCTGTTAGAATATTTTTTTTATGATTAATATTTTTAATCGTTTATTTTATTTTTTATTCAAATTTGAAAAAAAGTTATTTAGATCTAGTATTTGAAAAATGTAAATCAATTGATCTTTAGATCTCGTTAGCTTGCAATCAAAATTATTTTTTCCCGGGGAAATTTAAATTTTTGAATTCTGGCAAATTTAAAATTATGAGCGCGGGTTCGAATCCTGCACTCGACATTCGATTCGATATTTTTAAAATAATCAAAATTACTTTTTTCTGGGGAAATTTAAATTTTTGAATTCTGGAAAATTTCAAATCATGAGCGCGGGTTCGAATCTTGCGCTCGACATTTAATTTAATATTTTTTGAATAATCAAAATTATTTTTTCCCGGGGAAATTTAAATTTTTGAATTCTGGCAAATTTAAAATTATGAGCGCGGGTTCGAATCCTGCACTCGACATTCGATTCGATATTTTTAAAATAATCAAAATTACTTTTTTCTGGGGAAATTTAAATTTTTGAATTCTGGAAAATTTCAAATCATGAGCGCGGGTTCGGATCTTGCGCTCGACATTTAATTCGATATTTTTTAAATAATCAAAATTATTTTTCCCGGGAAAATTTAAATTTTTGAATTCTGAAAAATTTCAAATTATGAGCGCGGGTTCGAATCTTGCGCTCGACATTTAATTTGATATTTTTTAAATAATCAAAATTATTTTTCCCGGGAAAATTTAAATTTTTGAATTCTGAAAAATTTCAAATTATGAGCGCGGGTTCGAATCCTGCGCTCGACATTTAATTCGATATTTTTTAAATAATCAAAATTATTTTTCCCGGGAAAATTTAAATGTTTGAATTCTGCAAAATTTCAAATTATGAGCGCGGGTTCGAATCCTGCGCTTGACATTTAATTCGATATTTTTAAAATAAAAAATATAAGTAATAAAATAAACGATTAAAATAATTGTTAATTATAACAATTAACTTAATTTCACGTTATGTTAATTAACACGAATCCATTATCAGGCAAATGAAAATAAATAAAAATAAAAAAAATAAACTATCGATTATTCTATTATTTATTTTAAATACCAATTAGTAACAATATTATTAATTATTATTATTAATTAATAAATCAATAATCGAAAGATATCAATACATATACAATTAATTTTTATATATTTTTAATATAAAATTATTTATAATAATAATTAAATAATTAAATCACTGGATTTTAAATTTTAAAGAAAATTAAATAAATTAATCGACCGTAATTTGCACTAAATTTCAATACGTAAATTACATATATTTATATATATATTTTGTATTGAAATGTAATCACAAATTTATATTTAGGCTGTAGCCAATTGCAGGTACTAGTTTTTAAATAATAGTTAATTTAAAAAAAAATGTAATTAAAAAAAAAAACAATGGTCTGAATATCGATTCAATTTAAAATCGCATCTAGTTTCTAAAATCGATTGAGCTAAAAAATCACCTGATTTATTATTTAAAACTTCGAGATGATTTTTTTCATTTTTTATTAATTTAATATTTATATATTTTTTACATTATTGCAATAATTGTCTTAATTATAAATAATTAATATCATCATTTTATTTATTATATAATTGTATAATACCCAATAGTTTATTTTTTTAACAATTTTTCATTTATCTACTATATAAATCGCAGTATTTATATTTTTTCCGAATATTTAGGCTACAATTTAAAGGAAAAAATAAATTTGATCTCAATAAAACAATAGTTATTAAAAAAAAAACATTTATTTACTTTTTCTAGTCATTAAATCTTATACGATATATATCTGAACCATATACATATCAGATATGGTGCATATGATTAACCCGATAAATTTTTTTTATCTGATCCAGATTTCATTCAACATATAAATCATATATTGTTTATATCTGATAAAACATATACTGTTTATATCTGATTAGTCATATATTGTTTGTATCTGATAAATTTTTTTTATACGAATCAGATGTAGTTAATATCTGATAAATCATATATTGTTTATATCTGATTAGTCATATATTGTTTGTATCTGATAAATTTTTTTTTTATATGAATCAGGTGTAGTTTATATCTGATAAGTCATATATTGTTTATATCTGATGAGTCATATATTGTTTGTATCTGATAAATTTTTTTTATATGAATCAGATGTAGTTAATATCTGATAAATCATATATTGTTTATATCTGATTAGTCATATATTGTTTATATCTGATAAGTCATATACTGTTTGTATCTGATAAATTTTTTTAAATGAATCAGATGTAGTTTATATCTGATAAATCATATGTTGTTTATATCTGATTAGTCATATATTGTTTGTATCTGATAAATTTTTTTTTATATGAATCAGATGTAGTTAATATCTGATAAATCATATATTGTTTGTATCTGATAAATTTTTTTAAATGAATCATATATGGTTTATATCTGATAAATCATATATTGTTTATATCTGATACATCATATATTTTTTATATCTGATTAGTCATATATTGTTTATATCTGATTAGTCATATATTGTTTGTATCTGATAAATTTCACATTTTAATTTTGTTCTGCAAATCTGTTTTTTATATGAATCAGATGTAGATTATATCTGATAAATCATATATGATTTTTATCTGACCAATTCCTAGAGTCATATTGTTCAGATATAATTATTATATGAATCAGATAACTTTACAGAATTTCTATTTATCCGATTCATATAAAAAAAATTATACCGAACCAGATACATCAGATATTATTCTCCTGCCTGACGTAAAATAAATACGAGCCAGATAAGTCATATATCGTATAAGATTCATTACGGGCTGTATTTAAAAAATAATTTCCACTATCAACTAAAAAAACTATTTGAGATCAATCTTAAATAAATAAATTAAAAAATTTTAAATACGACTACATTTATATATATATATATATTTTTATATACATTTGATGTTTATATTTATTTTTAAATATGGCATGTCTCTGTGTATAAAACGTAACAAAAACAGACGCCTCACGTTTATTTAAATATTAATTAATTTTATCTATTTATTTAATTTTTCCCTCAAAAAATTTCAAAATTCAAATACATTTAAATTTATCGGCAGTCGAACGATAAACAAATAACAGACATTTTATTATTTCTTCAAATAGGAATGCAGAAAGGATATGCATTTATTTAAATTAAATAATTTATAATTATTTTTCATATATTTGTTTATATAATTAAAAAAAAATTTACATAAATATCTCGTTATAACTAAATATCAGTAAATTATATTTTAAAAAATTAAAAATAAAAAAAATACAATAAATAAATTTAAAATTAATTTATTTTTTCATCAGCCAGTCAGTGATGTTTAGTTTTTATAAAATAATTATTTACAAAAACTTAATTTTCATTTTTCATTTTAATTATCATCCATCCTTTCTGCATTCACTCATTTACACAATTTAATTTTTTTTTTTTTTACATCCATACAAAAATTTTTGAATTTCAAATCATTCATTTTTTTATTTCAAGACGCGAAATCTAAAAAAAATTTTCGAGTACGTGAAATTAGTACACTATATTAATATATATATATTTGTTATAAATTCGAATTAATATATATTTTAAATGAGTATATGAGAAATGTAGACTATGAAAATTTTATTTTCTTAGGTGGGATTTTTATTTTTTTATTCAAAAAAAAAAAAAATAATTATCTATTAAAATTCTACTGGAGGTCCGTTTTACCCACTGTCATATTTATGCTCAGTAAAAAAAAATTAAATAAATAAATTTGAAAATTTTGACGTTTCAAAATAATATCGAGAACTGCTTCAGACTCAAACTAATGAATAGTAGACTCCGGCAGTTAAAAAAAAAACACTGATCAGTTTAAAAATTCTAATAAATTTTGGACTAATAATTATTGTTGTGTATATTTATTATTTATATTTATGTAGACTTTACTTATTCAATAATATATAGATTTACTAGAGTACGGATTGTTGACTTGATAGAGAGATAATTATTATTATTTTTATTCCGTGGACGTCTCTCAATATCAATTGCGTTCATTACAAAGACAAGACTTGATAATTTTTTAAATTTAAATATTAAATTAATTTTTAAAAACTCGCGCCTAAAATAATTTAAATTATTAAAATAAAATGAGAGTAATGTTTAAAAATTTTTTTTTTAAATTACAATTTTTAAAAATAAAATATTTACAATTTTTATTTTATTTTCTGATGTTGCCATTTAATTTTAAAATAATTTCATATTTTACTGGCAACAAAAATAAAAATTCCCAATAGAATAAAATAAATTTTAAAAATTCCTAAAAAAAAAACAGTTTCCAAAAAATAAAAATTTGTTCACATAAAATTGGCAGTATCTTTAATAGGGTGGCCCAAAAAAACCGACTATTTTTTTTTTTCGAGTCTCTAACGAAAATTTTTTGGTTTAAGATGTTGTAAGAAGCCTCTCCAAAAATCAGCTCGATAAAAATTTTTCAAGAGGTCGCTCACAAATTTTGAAAATATCAAAAATGATTGGAATTAGGATTTTTTGTTTCTGAATTTTTTCTTCCTCGTGGCAGCAATATTTTATATCTGTAAAATTATGACTATGCTGAAAATTTCAGCCCAATATTTAAATATTTAAACGGCGCTCAAAAATTTTGAATATTAACTGATAATGTGTAACTAATACTTTGAATTAGTTTTTGTATTTTTTTATAACTCAATTACTGTCATTTCACTTAAATATAACTTTTGCATAACCGAAAATATACAGGGCAGTCTTAAACAATAAAATTGGGTAAGTTTTGAATCAGCAAAAAAACCCAAAAATTGAATTAAAAAATAAAAAAGTATGTAAATAACTTATTATTTATATTTCTCGGGTTGTATTTTTATTCATTATGATACAAATTGATGGTAAAAAAATTGAGAAGGTTTATTATTAACATTCAAGGGTCGCTCGAAAACGTCCAAGAGACAGTACTCGGAAACATTCAAAATTCTTGAGCGACGTTTAAATATTTTAATTTTGAGCTGAAATTTTCAGCGTAGTCATGATTTCATAAATATAAACTATAGCTGCCACGAGAAAGAAGAGATTTAGAACAAAAAAATCCTAATTTCGATGATTTTTGATATTTTCAAAATTCGTGAGCGACCTCTTGAAAATTTTTTATCGAGCTGATTTTTGGAGAGGCGTCTTGGAACATCTTAAACCATCAAATTTTCATTAGAGACTCGAAAAAAAAAAATAGTCGGTTTTTTTGGGCCACCCTAATCTTTAAGTAGTTATCCACTATCACAAAAAATATTATGCATTTAAATTACCAACATTGTCTTTGTAATTAAAAAATTTCAACCAATTATTACTACACTTGTTACTCATATATTTATATATATATATATATATATATATATATATATATATATATAAATGACCTAGTGTAACAACATAGCACCTAGGGTATTTGTACTTTTGCATTAACTTTGCATTATAAAATAAAAAAAACCATAAATTAAATCTATAAATTACTCGGATAATTACCAATTACGATAATTTACAATAAAAATTGACAAGAAAAAATTTTTTTATATACAAAATAAAAAATAATTAATAAATCAAAAGCAATTAAAACTACTCTACCAACTAAACTCCATTACATATATATATGTATATATATTTAAAATATACAAATAAAAATTTAAAACACTTACGCATTTAATAATCAATTACTCTAGTGACACATCAGTGTCATTAATTAAATCTTAATAATTTATAATAATAATAATAATATTTCTAAAAATCTAATTATCATACAGTATCTACAAAATTTTTTTAAACTCGAAATAAAAAATTACCACAAACTGCATTAATTAATTAATTAATTTTTCTTTAAAATTTTTTTTCAAAGGCGTTTACTATTTTAATTATCACATTAACCAATACAATTATTTAAATAAATAAAACAGTAATATAATTAATAATAATTATTACTTAAAATATATTTATTATCAGTGCTAGCTTATCTGGCCAAATGATAAGCGTAACAATGTAATGAGCAGTTGTTCATTTTTAATTCGAGTTAATTATCATAATTATTTACAAATTTATTATTATTTATTACCACTACTATTATTATTATTATTATTAATCCTTTGACGGACAATTATTATCCGTAATTACACCAGATTCAGGCTCCTTATCAATTAATTCATTAGCATCTGGATTATTATCAGTACTGTCGACAACAACATTATTACCCTCATTATTATTATCTAATTTATTATTAATATCATTACAATCATCAACCGTTGATTTATTACTGTGATTCTGATTATTTAATTCATCTTTCAAACGTTTTATTTCTCTTAGATCATTACGTCGCTGTATTAATAATTTTTTAAACTCATCATTTAATTTTTTAGTCAATGCTATAACATCTTGAGGTACTTTTAGAATCATCAAACGTTCTTCCAAATCAATGAGAGCATTTGCTGGATCGAAATCATCCGATGGCGACAGCGACAAACTCGAAGCTGATGAATATTCCACAGGATCTGGTGATTCATTTTGCGGATCGACGTTTACTGTTGATGATGTTACGGCACTAGTTTCTTCTTCGTCTATTTTTTTGCATTCTTCAGCTTTGTCATCATCATCAGCATCACCATCACGATTGTCATCGTCGTTATTAACAGCAACGTTATCATTAGCGTTAGCACTGACATTGACAACGACATTGTCATCAGTATCAAGTGGGTCTGGTGTAGACGAACGTGACTGATAATCAACATCTTGGTCAGGTAACGGCGACGAGGGTTTTTCTAATTTAATTACCACAGTGTCCAGTTTAACATCCGGACTAAGAGATCGTTGGTGTCTGCTCTTTTCATGGTAACGACGAGGTCCCACTGCTGATGATAATCCCGGAGGCACGGGTGTTATTGATGGGGTTGGTACAGGTGCCAAGGCAACGTTCGGCTGATAATGCGGCTCGAATCGCTCGCAATCGGATAATGGAACCACTCGCTCTGGATGCTGTAGAACTGGAGGACCGCGACTTAAATACGCAGGCACCAGCGGTGAGCTGATAAAATTAATTTATTGTATTTACATTAGTAAGAAAAAAAATGAATAGGTGGATAATTGAAATATAAATAAATAGATTGATAAAAAACTTACTTATCTCTGTGTTTACATGAAGCAGCAGCAGCAGCATTCCAAGGTCTAAATGCCGATGCACCACGTGCTGCTAATTCAAAAACAGCCCACTGCATTAAATAGGGATCACCATCAGCACCAGCTGCTGTTACTGGATACATCAGAGCATTATTGCTGGCATATATTCCAGTACAATCCTCACGATTCAATTCTTTCTTCATACGTTTAGGCAATTTTTCGATTTCATGCCTTATCTGAAATATTTAATTTAAATTTATTTATTTATTATAAATAATTTATTATATTAATCATCGGTGATACAGAAAATTTTCGTAGAAAATATAGTACGGAATGTGGCTCTGCACATACTACTACTTTACTCAACCTCAACTATATATTACACTTGAATAAGCTCTTTGGAGAAATCTATTTATAAAAAAGTAAAATTGGCAATTTGGCAACGAATATTTTTATGCTTTGACTCTAGGTAATTCATTCAGGTATATGTATTAATAATAATAGTAATATTTCATTCTTTTACTGATAATATATCGGCATACTAATTACATACTCTGATATTTATAGATTTTTTAAATTACGGGCGTAAAGTAAAAAATTTTTTAAACAGAAACTGGATATTTATGATAATAAATAATTTATATATTTATTGAAGAAGGAAAATTAAAGGGACGAGTTATTATTAACTTGGAGTCCTGTGGAATTTGACAATTAATTTTTTGCGGTGAATTTACTGGTGACTTATTGATTTTAAGTCGGATTCTAGTTTAGAGCTTGAAAAAATAGTTGACTTGAAACTCGTGCCAAGAAATTGTTTCATAATAATTAAAGAAAAATTTAATGATTCATTATTTGTTTTTTTTAGAATTACTAAATATATCGGAAAGTGCAGTCGATTAATTTTTTTACTTAAAAAAATCAAACATAATTTTTTTTTAATCCATTACTTTGATTAAAACTTTGAATTCCGGCTTAAATATCAAAGATACAAAAAAAATCAATCAATAAATTTTTGTAGGAAATTAAATTCTCTACAAAAATGATATCTATCAATTTTCTTATAAATCCAATACTTTTAACAGAATTTTAATTTTAACTCCGAGCTCCATTTCATCGAAAAATTTTTTCAGCCATTAATTAAATTAATCAAAATTCTGGCTTAATTATCAAAGATAAAAAAAAAATCAATCAATAAATTTTTGTAGGAAATTTAATTTTCTACAAAAAAGGTCTCTTTCAATTTTCCAATACTTTTAACAGAATTTTAATTTTAACTCCGAGCTCCATTTCATCTAAAACTTTTTTTCAGTCATTAATTGAATAAATTAAAATTCTGGCTTAATTATCAAAGATTCAAAAAAAATCAATCAATAAATTTTTATAGGAAATTGAATTCTCTACAAAAATGGTCTCTGTCAATTTTCTCATAAATCTAATACATTAAACAAAAATTTAATTTTAACTCCGAACTTCATTTCATCTAAAAAATTTTTTCAGTCACTAATTAAATAAATTAAAATTCTTTCTTAATTATCACAGATACAAAAAAAATTAATCAATAAATTTTTGTAGGAAATTAAATTCTCTACAAAAAAAGTCCTTATAAATTTTCTCATAAATCCAATAGTTTACCCAGAATTTTAATTTTAATTCCGAACTCCATTTCATCTAAAATTTTCATCAGTCACTAATCAAATAAATTAAAATTCCGGCTTAATTATCACAGATACAAAAAAAATCAATCAATAACTTTTTATCGGAAATTAAATTCTCTACAAAAAATGTCCTCATAAATTTTAAAAAAAACCCACTAGTTTAGTCGTTAGAAATTTTTAAAGTCATAAAACTTGTTATCAATAAAAATTTCTCAATCAAAAGTTTAAATCAGCCACAAAATTCTACAAGCCAACGAAATCTTATAAAAAAAAGATAATTACCTCAGGTGCTTTTCTCTTGTTATAATTTGGCACCGGATATCTATCCTTCAAATTTCGAAACAAACTAACAACTTTAGTGTAATGCGGCTGATCACGTGATAACAATAAATAAGAACGCCAGTTAGTTGAGTCAAATCCCCAGTGACACGTGCGATTTTCCAAAGGCCGGTGTGCATGTCTAACAAATCTCTGTGGTGAAAACTGACAGCCACACTCAAGACACTCAATACACGCCGAGTCTTCAGAGTCAAATAAGTCTGCGTCAAATATTCCCTTGCACTTACCAAAGCACTCGTGGTAAACTTTAAATCTAACTATCGAGTCATCCAGCATCAGTTCTTCCTTCTTCAGCAAATCCTTGTCATCCCGATGCTGGTGCTTCAGATGCTGGATGTCATCCGGATGAATCAGTCCCAGTTCCCGTGTTTCAGTGCGCAGCAGCAGCGCACTCACCAGCCGCTCAGCATCTGTCTGCGTAATAAGTCCGCAGGATGGTGCATTCCTGGGCAAAATTCCCGATAGTTTCAGCTCCTCCAGCTGATCGTGGGTGCACCTCGAGCAGTAAATCTGCAACTCATCACATACCTGGTTTATCTGCTGCAGGGAAAAATCCTGCAGCACCGTGTTCAGTATCTGGGGCAAACAGAGCCTGCGTTCCCCGCCAACGACAAAACACGAAATTCTCTCATTCTCCAGCAGAGTTTCGCATCTTTCAGAGCAGCTCTGGTCAGGAGCTGTGAGAATCGGTATCTGGAACTCGAGCTCTCGCTTGTCATTTATTATCTTGCCTCTGTCTATCTGGGGATCCTCGTCGGAGTCGTCGTGCTGGAGCCGCTCAATAGGTTCCCGTATTATCGGCAACTCTTTGCCTTTGTCTTTATCATGATCACTGCAAGTATCGATAATACAATTAGTACGTAGGGAGGAAAAATTAAACTGTTCTTGTAGCAGACCCTTGCAGTCCATCCCCAGCAGGGCTGAACTAGGACCCTGCAGACTTTTAACAGCAGATAACTGATATGTCTTCAACACTGTCTTCAACTGGGGACTGTACGACTGGTTGTTGTGACCTGGCAATAATGTCTCCATTATGACTGTTATTTTATTTAAATTTAAATTAAAATTAAAATTCAAATAAATAAACAAATAAACAATTCACTTTTTAGGTTAAAATCTATCAGCACATTGACCAACAGAAATATCTTTTTAAATAAATAATAACATCCAGATGAACCCGGTCCATCATCGTATTAAAATCACCTCAAACTGGTAAAATATATTTTTATAAATAAAATAATAATATCCACCCGCGACACTTTTATGTTTTTCAGGCATCAAATATTTAGTTCGGGTCCAAGATGAAACGGCGCACCAGCCAAATAAAACCCCGTTGCGCACCGCATATAACTATCACCAAAAAACCTATTCCGCTATTTTTTTGCTTTTGTTGTATATATCAGTAGCAGTGGCAGTACCTAGCGATGTAGCCACAGCCTACAGCTAAGAGGAGAGACAGAAACTGAGGGAGAGACAGAGGGAGAGACAGAGCTGGTGAGTTGAGAGCAGAGCTTCAGCAACTTGTGTATGTCCTCGTAAGTGTTGAGTTAAATATGTGTTGGTTGTTAGTTATAACCTCGTGTGTTGTTGAGTATGAGAGAGCAGAGACAGAGTCGGAGGCAGAGGCAGATAGCTCTTGAGGATGTATAAAATGAGAGAGCAGAGGTAAGGCCCCCGCCTCTTGGTGGCTCTTTTGAGGCTACACCAGTGCCACAACACAAGGCTCGGTCATGGGTACAGGTCGGTGGCCTGTACGCTTCTTCTTCTTCTTCTTCTTCTTCTTCTTCTTCTTCTTCTTTTAGCTTCTTTACTTATTCCTATTGGATTTACTCCTTTAGGTTCTCAGTCTGATTATTAACTTCTCTGCATTCGCCTTCGCAATAACCTTTTCCTTTTGCTTCTGCTACATCACTCATTGACAACTATTAACTCTATCAACTGACACAATAATAACAATAACAGTAATTACATTGACATGGGCTCCTGCCCATTACCATCTCTAATTATATCATTCCATTTTTATATTTATTATAATAATAATATTTATTTTATTTCAGATTCACATGAGACGCAACTGAGTCTGTCTAAAAAATGACAATTGTCTTTGAGGGAAACACTTACGCGTACGTAGCCCGTTTAAAAAAATATAATATTTATTAAATAAGTATATTGCATGCCTTAAGCGCGAATGCGCGTAGGTATGGTTTACTGTTGCTTGAAAATGAAAATCCCAATTTCGTCACGTTAAATTTAATCTTACAGTCTGAATATTCGTTAAAATGTAAAAATAATCACTCTGTCAGATAAAAAAATTATTACGGAATTAATTAAAAGTAATTTCAAGTTGATTAATTAATGTTTTTATCACAAAAATTGATTTTTAACCATTATGTTAATGTATTTTTCTTGGTTGTCTGGCGTTGTAAACACAAAAACTTTTCAACAACTTAATTTTATACCTAAATTTGTTTTTTTTTTGACAGATAAAACAAACCAGAATCACTGGTGATATCAGATTAGCACGACTTTTGAGCCAGACCGTTTACATGACATGCCGCGCCGGAATGGCGTATCGATCGTGTACGCATGACGACACACTAAACCACTACTCGTGGCTCCTCCACGCATATTTTGTCCGATTGTGAGAAATAAAGGATAAAAGAGAGTGTTCTGTACTGAGTAACAGAGTTTTAATGCCGAGAGAATAACGAAGAGTTGATAAGTTTAATAAACGTTGAACAGACAGGAGTAGGAACTGGTGGATGTAACAAATAAAAAAAACAACAAAGTTAAGCTGTGGAGTGTAGGAGCTAGTGCTGGCTGTACGCGACACCGTCGACGCACACCCGATAGCTACAGTCAGCTAAAGCGCGACTACACTAGTACTAGTCTGTAGTCTTGACTTGAGTATCTTCTAGCTGAGCTAGTGTGCCGATGCTACGATGTAATGCTAAAATATGTTGTGGTTGTGAGTTATAAAACGCACTACGCGCGCGCATATCATCGTTCAAACTGTACTTGAAATCCACTCACAGACTCACACTATCCTACATGTATGTGCGCCATCTACGAGGTTGATACCTTGCGCAGACAACTACCACTTATGTACCGTAATCTACAACAGGACGCACGCGCGCACTAGTAGTCGAGCCCTCGGGCTTATCTGTGTATGTGTTTCGCGACCTCGTTCAATGTATACGTCCCAGTCGTCGCGACGACGCCTCCTCCCGCACCAACGCGTCTACCCTAATCATCTACATACATATCCACATATATATACATATATATAGAGGAATATCTATGCATGTATGGATGAAAACTCCAATACTAGGGACAGTAACAGCAACGGGGAAATGGGATAGGATGCTATAGGCGCGACAAGAGGGGTCATATATTTTTTTTTTCCATGTGTATGTCTGTGTACGTCGACGTCGTCGTCGGTCGAACGTCTAGTCATGTGACCTTCCCGTCAAAATAGCCTGCGTACCCACACGCCGCGACCACTGACACGCACGAGTATCGCGTGTGTGTGGGTCTGTAAGTATGTGCACTTAAATAGGGAGCCGAGGCTTGGTTATTATAATTGAAGGGAAAATATTTATAAAAAATGAATAAGGGTGGATTTAATTATTGATCTGTTATGATATGTTGAGGTGGTATTTTAATTTGAAATATTACTGGGTCTTGATACGAGGCTCGGTGATAAAGTTACATTGGGGAGTAGGGAGCTGAAGCTGAGGGGTCTAGGGTATTGCGATACTAAGTTGAGTTGGTGTATAAAGTACTGGAGCAAAGAGGATGGGAGTAGAGAGGAGTAGAGAAGGAGAAGATGTAAAAGAACTGTACGCTTAGTTTCAATACCTTTACTTTACTTAACTTTAACTTGCATTTAGCTTACTGGCAGCGGCACTTTAAAGCACTCGGTTGCTAGTAAGAGTAGTCAAGGCAGCTGAGTAGAGTACAGAGCCGGTGGATATACAAGTAGAAAAGAGTTGAGCCCCGACGAGCAAACCCGACGCTGGATGCAAAATATCACGAATGCAACGCGCGCAATTTTACGATCGTCATGGAATGCACATTGTTCTCTCACTTCTGTACTTCCCTTGTCATAATTTTTTTTTTTTAATATATACGCGTAATTATTTTTTTTTTCTCTTCATACGCCTCTGCAGATGCTTTTACTACACATATTTTTTACGATGATAAAATATAAACTATTAAATAGTAAAAATAATATAATATGTATATTAGACTGATTCAAAAAAATCGACTAATTTTTTTTTTCTTCATTATATCGAAAATATTTTTGGAAATGACGTAAAAAAAATACTGTAAAAGTTTGAGCTCTTAATATTAATATTAACAACTGCCGCATCGCGATTTTCTATTTCCCGTTTAAATAACGTGGGAAAATTTATTTTTTGAGCTTTGGAATTTTGTAGCTCACGGTGGGACCAATACTTTTGAATATTCAAGACATATTCTTATGGGAAATTTGACGCTCTACAAAAAAGGTCTCTTATAATTTTTCGATATTTTTATTTCTTCAAAAGTAATTCGAAGTTAAAGTTATATTGACGATAAATTTTCACATTTTTGAAATTTTTTGACGCAACCATCAACTTTATCCGAAAATTTTAGAGGACATTTTTTGTAGAGCATTTTATTTCCTACAACTTATCTCTGAGAAAATTTTCGATATTTCTCATGAGTCGTAAGTTATTCGCAATTAACTGAAAATTTAATATAATTAATTTTAAACAACAAAATTTAGATTATTTAAGAAAATTTTCAGTTAATTGCAAATAACATACGACTTAAGTGAAATATCGAAAATTTTCTCTGAGATAAGTTGTAGGAAATAAAATGCTCTACAAAAAATGTCCTCTAAAATTTTCGGATAAAGTTTATGGTTGCGTCAAAAAATTTAAAAAATGTGAAAATTTATCGTCAATATAACTTTAACTTCGAATTACTTTTGAAGAAATAAAAATATCGAAAAATTATAAGAGACCTTTTTTGTAGAGCGTCAAATTTTCCATAAGAATAAGTCTTGAACATTCAAAAGAATTGGTCCCACCGTGAGCTACAAAATTCCAAAGCTTAAAAAATAAATTTTCCCATGTTATTTAAACGGGAAATAGAAAATCGCGATGCGGCAGTTGTTAATATTAATATTAAGAGCTCAAACTTTCACAGTATTTTTTTTTCGTCATTTCCAAAAATATTTTCGATATAATGAAGAAAAAAAAATTAGTCGATTTTTTTGAATCAGTCTAATGTATATAAAATATTTAAAATCTGCAGTATTGAGTTTATAATAGACAAATAAAAAATTAATTTTGCTGGTGTATTGATTTTACTATTAGTAATTCATCGAGTTTCAAATAAAATATTTTTAAATATTTATAAAAGGTTCAATAATTTTTAATTCACATCGTTCAGCTAATGGGTGATAAGTAATGAGAGACAAAAAAGTATTTTTAATTACATTTACGTATTTTACTGACGTTTGTAATATTTTATATATTCATATGTCGTAATGTATAATGGAACTGCAATAAAGATAATGAATAAAAAATAAGAATACGATTTTTTTTTTTAACTGAAAATATTTTTCGATCCCCCTCCGCTCCGAGTGGTCAATGTGATTTAGTTTTAAGATTTATTTAAATAGAACGTCGAGTTGATAAATAAAATGAAAAAAAAATTTTTATTAGTTAATAAAAAATAGAGGCCGAGGTCATTACCCCATAATTGATAATATTGTAAATATGATAACATTTAAATGCGTAATTGTTATTTCAATTTGTGTTTATACATTTTACACATGTATGAAACTGTCATATATATATTAATATAATAATATTTAAGCCAATGGCCTCAAATTACTGGTTAATTATTTAAGTGATTAAATTATTTAGCCGTTAGATTGATTTATTATTTTTTAAACGTACAATTAGTCGATAGAAAATGAACATATATATAGACAGATATATGTGAAATTATACCTGCAGTAATAATAATAATGGTACTGGTAAAATGTGTATAGTTTATTATTTAAATACAAGTCAGATTAGATATGCAAATAGTGTGATAAGAATTATTAATAATGTCAATTTTAAAATTATCGATTGCGTCTTTTAATAAATTTTTATCAATGAATATTACATATATACAAATATATCTTTAAATTACTCGGAGTATAAATAAATAATAATAATCATTTTATTTTATTTAAATAATCAGTATTCATTTTATTTATTATTTATTAAAATAATTCAATTATTGCGTATATTTAATAAAAAATAGTTTATAAAATAATAGGTGTTAATATTTAATTAGATTATTTGATGTTTCGTATATCAAACACCTGAGCAAAATAAAAAGAAAAAAAAACTAACATGTTATTTGAAACATTGTTAGGATACAAACGAGCACGTGTATCATTTTAGAAACTAGATTTACAAATAACGCGTTTTATATTTTTTAAATGGACAAAAATATGGATACTAGTGGTCGTTAAAAATTAAATTTTCTCAGGCGCCTCATAAAAAGCTTCTTTTTAGTGAAAAAATACCTGGGGAGTTTTTTTTTTTTTTTTTTAAGTAAAAAGAACTCGCGCCGCGGGACGATCAGAGTTCATTTTTCGATACAATCGCGTTTTTTTTAAATATCTCATGAAATTTGCAGATTAAAGGAAAAAATCATAGGAACAATTTTGTAGGAAATTAAATTCTTGACAAAAAAGGTCATATTCATTTTTTTTATAAGATGTGTATTTATGAAGATATTTTAAAAAAACTTTTTTAGATCTTATGAATGGAGCATTTTAAGGATTACAAATTTTGAAAATGTTATTTTTCTAAGTATATAGAAACTATAATAGGCATTAATGGTTGATATGTTACGAGTTACGAAGCTGTCTATATTTAAGAAAAAACTTTATTTTTAACATTCGTTATCCTTAAAATGCTCAATTCATCAGATCTAAAAAAGTTTTTTTAAAATATCTTCATAAATACACATTTTATAAAAAAAATGAACATGACCTTTTTTGTCAAGAATTTAATTTCCTACAAAATTGTACCTATGATTTTTTCCTTTAATCTGCATATTTCATGAGATATTTAAAAAAAACCGCGTGTTCTTTTTACTTAAAACGAAAAAATCAAACTCTCCACGAATTTTTCACTAAAAAAAAAATTTTTATGGGGCGTCTGAGAAAATTTAATTTTTAACGACCACCCTAGTATACATATATGTGTGCCTTGAAATTATTATCTGCAAAAGTTTTTAAAATTTTATATCTCTTAAAAGCTAAGAGATTATTATCAAGTCAAAAAAATATATCAAGTCCTGAGAAGTCAAATTTATCAGGTTTTATATAAAAATTATTGACTTATAATTTTAGGCAGGAAATTTTCATGGGAATAAAAAATCGCTTTTTAAAGTTATTTAGAAAATTAAAATAAAATTATCGCGTTTTAGGAAGAAATGATTTTTGTTGCTGTGAAAATTTTCGGCTCAAAGTTTTAAAAAATCTTGATAATTTTTCTATAAAATTAGACTTCTCTGGACTTAATATAAATTTATGTTGACTTGATATAATAGTTTTTAAGAGAAAATAATATTTAAAATCTGTAGGAATTATTTAAAATGTCAGATAAAAATTTTCACAAGGGATGACTGACTATTATTATTATTTATATTTTTTGTTGAACTTTTGGCAAACTCTTGCGGTAAAATATAACCAGAGACAGATGTAGATGAGTATAAGGTATAAGATAAAGCATGTTTCTTATTCTGGTAAGTGCGTATGGTTTATAAGCAAACGATTCGTCGTCGTGACCGTCTTCGGAGTTTGGATTTTATACATAGAGTAGAATGATGTGTGTATATAAATATACACACATCATAGTAGATAGTTAGCAAGTTTAAGAAACCAAGACTAACACCAACAAGTTAAATGTTAAGTTAAGAGAGTGACATCGGGTGAACCCCAAGTCATATCGAAGCTGCAAATTCTCTACCTAAAATTGTCACACTACACTCAATGTGACTCATTCAGACTAAAACATTACGTCTTTAATCTTCAATTGTATATAAATATTCTTGTTGACTTTGGTAATTTATTTCATTTATTTTATTATTCATTCAAAATTTTATTTACACTTTTAATATCAAAAAAACATTTAAGGGGGATAGCCACTGTGAGGATCGAAAAAATAGGAGATTTTCGGGAAATTTTTTGACTGGAATAATAAAGGAATTTGGGGATCGGGTTTTTTTTGTTTTATAAAGTATACATTGAAGATAATTCTCATAAATTTTCATTTAAAAATATCATGTTGTTACAAAGTTATAAGCATTTTTGTGGAGCAACAAAAAAATTTCCCCCACCACGGTGTCATCTCTAACTCAAAAACGGATTATCAGAAACAAAAAAACCAAACGGCGTTGTAATCTGTATGCATGTGGTTATCGTTCCACGTAGAGGATTTTGAAAATTTGGATTTGAAAAAAAACGGCGACATATTAAAAATTTTTTCGTTATTTTTTCTCATTTTTTTGGATTCAAACAGCTCTAAAAAATCTTAAAAATCAAAATTTTCAAAATCCCCTACGTGCAACTTTAGCTACTGAATAGACGAATACGGCAAAAAAAAAAGTTGCGAATCGGTTGATATTTATGCAAATTACAGATGCCACCAGTTCAAAAAAAGTAGTTTCGAGAAAAATGCGTTCAAAGTTTTTAGTCGATGCAGCGGTCAGTTGACGCGCTGTCACAAAAATGACTATAACTTTAAAAATATTCGGAATTTTCATATAAAACTTTAGATACATATTTTTGAACACATACACTTTGATTTAATAAAAAAAAAAAAAATTTTTTTTTGAAATTACACAGTGGCTATCCCCCTTTAATAAAACGCTGATAATATTTAACGCATGTTTTTCTCAATTACAAAATCAGTAAATAAAAATGTTTACCAATTGATAATCAAATTTTTTTTTTCATTATTACCATATCGTTATCATTGTTTTGTGTTTTAGCACTCGAGTGTATCGTTTTTATATACAAATACTTATTAATGACAAAGAGAGAGCTTGTTGACGTTAATATATATGAATACTTATATATAATTTTCTTATAGACTCTAACTAATATATTTATTTAACAATTTATCAAAAAGCAAATGATCATAAACTACCCTGATTAAACATCTGAATTCGACCGAATTAAAAATTTGAATTTGAATTAAACAGAATAAAACCGATTTAAAAATTTCAAATTCGTTTTAATTCTGATTAATTCGAAAATAATTCTCTAATTTCTGGTTCTGAATCCGAATTAAACTGAATTAAAACGAATTTGAAATTTTTCAATCGGTTTTATTCTGTTTAATTCAAATTCAAATTTTCAATTCAGTTAAATTCTGTTTTGCAGAATTCAACAGAATATAACAGAATTAAAATTTTTAATTCGCTCTAATTCAGTTGTTTAATCAGGGTAATTATTTAAAAAATGGCGGTAATTATAATTAAATGATGGATGTATGCAAGCCAGTATGCACATAGACAAAAAGTAGTACGTATGTCAAAAATGGATAAAGAATAACCGTGCGTAGTCGATATGTATTAATATGTAAATAAATATATATAGTATTGGTATGCGACACAGGCAAAATATGTATATCTTGATCGGCTGAGAGTTTTGCATTTACGTTACGTGTCGCAATTATACAGTCGGCAAACATTGTTTATTTGCATACTATTTATTTTTTATCTATTTTTATTTTTTTGCTGCACAGTGCAACGTGCAACAATAACTTATTGCTATATAACATCAGACATTACCGATTAGAAATCGTAAGATCGTAGGATTTGTTGTTGCTTCCGCCTACTAATTTAATATATTCTTTAAATTATGTCATATCACCATCGCAATTACTACTTATTGTCTTTAGATATATTTATTAAGCATATGATGATTAATTTGTGTCATCAATTATTTATCATTTTTTAAAATTTAAAAACATCAGTGACATAAACTCAGCTGCCCAATTTTAAAACACAGTAAGTGCACTGTTAAAAATAATTTGAAAATTACAATACAAAAGGAATTTAATTTTGATAACTAGATATTTGAATTGTATTTTCAATGAAAAAAGATTTAAATTTAATATACGTAATTTTATAATCAAGCTGGTGTTCAAAATTAAGAAAAAAAATATGAATTTTAATAAACGTAGGGGAGGGTGGGGCAGAGCGGCCCCCCTGAAATTTTGATAAAAAAAAATATTTTTTTTTTCGACTAATTACTATAAATTTGATATGTTTGCGCATTTTTACCCCTACGCATGACATTTGGGGCAAAATGAACAAGCCAAAAATTTTGAAAAAGTGATTTTTTCATATTTTTATCGTCAAATTAAAAAAAAATTATTATAATTCCACATTTCTAGCCCTACGCATAACACCTGGGGCAAAATGGACCAGCCGAAACTTCCGAAAAAATTATTTTTTCATATTTTTCGGGAGTTTCTCGATGTAAGAGGCAAATTTGGTCACTAAAAATTTATAAAAATAAAATTTTTTTTTTTTAGTTGATAAATTTTTGAAATAAAGTAAAAATATAGAATTGTTTTTTTTTTTTATTAAATAACAATTAGTAATTAAGGTAATCGAGAGTCAACGATTTATTACACCTTAAAAAATTTTTTTCGAGTAATATAAAACCAAAAATAGTTGTCAAGAGAAAGAAATACATTCTTAATGATGAAAACAATTTAAAAAAAAAAGAAACGAAAAAAAAAAATTTTTTATCATTTTTTGGAGGGGGGCTTCTGCCCCACAAAAAAAAAATTTTTTTTTTTCAGAATTTTGGCAAAATGTCCATAAATTTGTTCGAAATAGGACAAAAGTAAAGGGAAATTATGGTTGAAAGCCACAAAAAGAAATAATTGGCTTAAGGGGGGGGGGGGGGGGGCAGAGCGCTCTGCCCCACCCTCCCCTATTTTAAATTCTACATGAAATTAGTAATGAAATTTCAAGCACAAATGTATGTGTTTATTGCGTTATATACAATCTTTGAAAATTCAAACAATTTTTTTTACAGTGTGAAAAAAATAAAATTTTTGAAATATGCATCGAATCATGTTCACAAGACTCCATTGAAACTAAAAAATCGATTTTGAAAAATTATCACTTACTGTGGTTTGAAATTGCGCAGCCGAACTAATCCTGCAGACTTATTTTTAAATTTTGAATTTAAAAAAAAAAGTTTTCGCGGCAATTTTTATTATAAAATTTAAAAAAATAAAATAATTAATAATTAATTTTTAATGTATTTAGGAGGGGTCTAAACTTTTTTCTCTATCACTCAAGTCGACAAACGATGCCATCCTTGTCGCACTTGCGCAGTGAATGGAAACTCCGCGTTTTTCTTTTAAACAAATGAGAAATTTTAAAAAATGAAATCGTAGATTACTAACTTATAAAGTAAAGCATCGAGCCTCGTTTTTAATTTTGTCTTTAGAGGATTTGGTTGTAAAAAAATTACTGTAGACCCTCCGTAAAATGAAGTTATAAAAGGCGCGAGAAATTTGAAATTTAAAAATAAAAATTTCTTCTTTACCAACAAATTTTAGTTTTTAGTAAAAAACAAAAAAATTAGTGACATTTTTACGAGGTTGGTATCGCAAATTATTCCCTTTCTCTTCTGTAATTGTAACTAAAAATTACAGGGCACTTATTTATCCAGAGCAGTTCTAAATAAAGGCAGTGCAGTATTTTTGTAATTAATTATTATTTTAAAAGGGTCAAATATTTATAAAAATGTCGTTATTTATGCTGAAAAATGTTGCTCGTCTCAACCAGGGAATATTTCCTTCCGGTAATACATTTTCATATTTCCATTTATTTTTACACTAATTATTAAACTAAACAAACTCCAAATGTCCAAAGTTCACTCGCAGAAAATAGAACAATATTTGAAACTTGTTTTTTATTTTATTTTTAATAGAACTTAAAATTTTTTACATGACTGCAATTATTTTAAATGGAGTAAAAAATAAAATTGATACTAATTATTAATTATCGCTGATAAACAACTTAATTATTTAATTAATTAATTAATTAATTATTTATTTATTAATAGGGACATATGCATTGGCAACAAGTGTTAACATGTGTAGAACATATGCAACAAAACTTGACAACCCATCAAATAAAAACATTGTTTTTATTGATGGTGTAAGAACACCATTTTTATTATCTGGTACCCACTATAGCAAACTGATGGCACTTGATTTAGCAACACATACTTTGGTGTAAGTATTTTACTTTTAAATTTTTGCGCTGAAAAAAATATAATTTTTGAGTTCTTCCTAAAAAAATTATAATTCTAGGTCACTGCAACGTAAAACAAATATACCGAAAGAACTAATCGATTATGTTATCTATGGTACAGTGATGCAAGAAGTAAGAACATCAAATATAGCACGAGAAGCAGCACTGGCTGCTGGTTACAGCAACAAAACACCAGCACACACTGTCACCATGGCGTGTATCAGCAGTAACGCTGCAATGACAACTGGTATTGGTTTGATATCTGCTGGAGTTTTTGACACAATCGTCGCTGGAGGTGTTGAGTTCATGTCGGACATCCCGATCCGTCATAGCCGCTCGATGCGTAACCTTATGGTCAAAGCATCCAAAGCTAAAAGTTTACCTCAGACACTTGGTCTGCTTGCTCAGATACGTCCCAGTCATTTTGCTCCTGACGTAAGTATCATCTGGTCGATCTCTTCAAGTAAAAGCAGCTAAAAAATTTAAAATTAAAAAATTTAGTTGCCAGCTGTGGCTGAATTTTCAACTGGCGAGACAATGGGACACAGTGGAGATCGTCTAGCAGCAGCGTTTGGAGTCTCGCGAGCTGAACAAGACGAGTATGCACTGAGGTCTCATACTCTAGCTCAACAAGCTCAGCAGCAAGGACATTTGTCTGACTTGGTACCGATAAAAGTCCCGAATGTTGAAAAAGTTGTCGATAAGGACAACGGGATCCGCGTGTCTCCAATCGAGAGCTTGGCTAAATTGAAACCAGCGTTCGTTAAACCTTACGGTACAGTCACGGCAGCCAATGCGTCATTTTTAACTGACGGCGCATCTGCTGGTCTGATTATGACTGAAGAAAAAGCCCGTCAGCTTGGACTGAGACCCAAAGCTTATTTGAGACACTTTACTTATGTATCACAGGATCCTGTTGATCAGCTGCTACTTGGGCCCACTTACGCTATTCCAAAAGTAAAAAAAAATTTGTACTTATTGCTATTAATTTACATGTAACGCAATTGATATTGATAATGATAAATAATTTACCAGGTACTTGATAAATCCAGACTATCATTGAACGACATCGGAGTCTGGGAAGTCCATGAAGCGTTTGCTGGTCAGATTCTCGCAAATCTGAAAGCCATGGACTCTGATTCGTTTGCAAAAGAATATTTGCAGCGTCAAGGCAAAGTCGGAGTTCCAGATTTGAAAAAATGGAACGCCTGGGGTGGGTCGTTGTCCATTGGACACCCGTTTGCTGCTACTGGCATCAGATTAGCGACGCACACCGCAAACCGTTTGATCAAAGAGGACCAGCAGTTTGGAATAATCGCCGCTTGTGCTGCCGGTGGCCAGGTAATTTAATCATTTAAATTAAAGGGGATAGCAACTGTGAAATTTCAAAAAAAAAAATTTTTTTTTTTTATTAAATCAAAGTGTTTATGTTCAAAAATATGTATCTAGAGTTTTATATGAAAATTTAAAATGTTTTTAAAGTAATAGTCATTTTTGTGACAGCGCGTCAACTGACCGATAGATCGACTAAAAACTTTGAACGCATTTTTCTCGAAACTACTTTTTTTGAACTGGTGGCATCTGTAATTTGCATAAATATCAACCGATTCGCAACTTTTTTTTTTGCCGTATTCGTCTATTCAGTAGCTAAAGTTGCACGTAGGGGATTTTGAAAATTTTGATTTTTAAGATTTTTTAGGGCTGTTTGAATCCAAAAAAATGAGAAAAAATAACGAAAAAATTTTTAATATGTCGCCATTTATTTTCAAATCCAAATTTTCAAAATCCCCTATGTGCAACGATAACCACATGCATACAGATTACAACGCCGTTTGGTTTTTTTGTTTCTGATAATCCGTTTTTGAGTTAGAGATGACACCGTGGTGGGGGAAATTTTTTTGTTGCTCCACAAAAATGCTTATAACTTTGTAATAACATGATATTTTTTGATGAAAATTTATGAGAATTATCTTCAATGTATACTTTATAAAACAAAAAAAACCCGATCCCCAAATTCCTTTATTATTCCAGTCAAAAAATTTCCCGAAAACCACCTATTTTTTCGATCCTCACAGTGGCTATCCCCCTTAAAATTTTTATCACCTAATTACTTAATTAATAATTAAATTTTTCCAGGGAGTCGGGATGCTTCTAGAGAGACATCCAGATGCTAAGTTATAAAAATATTAAAATTTTATATTTTTATATTTAAATTTGAATTTTAATTATTGTTAAATTTACAAAAAGAAATTATAATTAGGAGTTTAAATTACGCAAGTATATATTTTTAATAAAAATATAAATAAATTTGATACAACTAAATAAATATAAATACATATATTATTAAAAATTTCGTTTTATTTTTTTTAATTATAAAAAATAATAGTAGTACTTAAGGGCATTCTCAGACAGTGCCCCCCACTTTTTAAAAATATGCAATAACTTTCAACTGTCATAACCGTATTAAAATTTTATTACTTAATTAAAAAAAAATTAAAACCTTAATTGAAAAAAGGACAACGTAGAAGTAATTTCGTTGAGATATAGAATTTGAAAAAAATTACTTACAATTGATATCAGTTGGGAGTTAAACGAAATTTGTTGAATAAATTTTAGCCGCCAAAATTTAAAAATTCGAATTATAAAATTGACATGACGATTTTACTGAAATTTATTTAACGAATTTTGCTTAACTCCTAATTGATATCAAGTGTAAATAATTTTTTTTTTAATCTATACATCTGCGAAATTACTTCTACGTTGTCCTTTTTTCAATTAATGCTTTAATTTTTTTTTAATTAATTGATAAAAATTGGATACGCTTATGACAGTTGAAAGTCATTGAAAATTTTTAAAAAGTGGGGGGCACTGTCTAAGAATGGCCTTAAAAAAAAATCATTCAACAGTTGGTGTATTGTACAAAGAAGGTAATGAATTGACAGTAAGATGCTGCCTGACAGCTTGATCTAAAATACTTTTAATATTTTTGCAGCCAATGAGCGCGCGAACTTTCATAGCCTCCAGCCTCGACAAGTGCAGCCGACCGGACCCTTGAGCGGCGATTATCAAACCCGGTTCCTTGGTCAGCTCGCACGTGGTCTCTGGCAACGCGACGATGGACAAAGTAACCCCGGGTCCATTTTCTTCTAAATTATTTGCGTCCAACACCCCAATGCCCTGAGTGTCTGCGTCCTCGTAGCTGCTGTTCGAGTCCGGTAGCGTAACCGTGCATCCAATAGCGTAATCTTTTATCGGTATCCCGGCGTCAATTAGCGCCAAAGTTGATGCATTTACAGCGCAACAAAAGTCGCTGCCATCAGCCTGCAGCACCTCGACAAATATTTCAATTTGCGAGCGCGAAAACTGCTCGAGATTTATTATCGACTCCATGGCATGACGAAGATCTATCGAACGTTCCTGGGTTTTTCTGTCACCTCGCGGACGTTTTTTACGCTCGCCAGAACTGAGACAAAATACCGCCATACTGTACTGGCAATTTATCAAACCTTTCGTTGACTTGTTTGCTGTACTACGTGCCAATGCACCTCTTGGCTGCAATTTAAATGACAATTAAAATCACCAGTAATTTTTAAATTCTAGGAGACAAATTGATGAATACCTGATGGGGTCCATAGACAGCAGCCAGTACTTTGGTTTTCCCTTGTTCTAGGTAAGCGCTTCCATCAGCTTGACCAAAGACACCTAGTCTTACTTTTATTTGACGTAATTCTAAGGGTCTTCTTCCATCGACTCTCAATCCACCTTGATCTTGTAATTGATCAGTATCCATTTTTATTTGTTACTCCTTTTTTTTACCACAAAAATTGTAAAATAAATAATATAACCTATCAAACACGTGATGTCTGTTTTTATAAACATTAAGTACAGTACTCATGTATTTAAAATTTCGGCGAAAGAAATCATCAACAAACAAGATGTCGGAGTTGGAAAAAAAATAAAATGAATGGATTTATTTAAAAATTTAAATTTTTATTTTTTCAAAAATCTCACATCCTCAATTAAATTTATTATTTATTTAATAATTTTACTGGGCCATAAATACAAAAGTATATAAATGATAAAAATTTAATTATATGTTGATTCTATACAAATTATATAAAATATACTCTGATTAAACAACTGAATTCGAGCAAATTAAAAATTTTAATTCTGTTAAATTCTGCAAAACAGAATTCAACTGAATTGAAAATTTGAATTTGAATTAAACAGAATAAAACCGATTTAAAAATTTCAAATTCGTTTTAATTCAGTTTAATTCGGATTCAGAACCAGAAATTGGAGAATTGTTTTCGAATTAATCAGAATTAAACCGAATAGAATTATTTAAATTCCTTTTAATTTGGATAAATTCTGGTTTTCCTGCCGAATTATACAGAATTCATTTTTAAGTTAGGTACCGAATTAACAAAATTCATCTGAATTAAATAGAATTAAAAATTTTAATTCTGTTAAATTCTGTCGAATTCTGCAAAACATAATTCAACTGAATTGAAAATTTGAATTTGAATTAAACAGAATAAAACCGATTTAAAAATTTCAAATTCGTTTTAATTCAGTTTAATTCGGATTCAGAACCAGAAATTGGAGAATTATTTTCGAATTAATCAGAATTAAACCGAATAGAATTATTTTAATTCGTTTTAATTTGGACAAATTCTGGTTTTCCTGCCGAATTAGACAAAATTAATTTTTAAGTTAGGTACCGAATTAACAGAATTTATCTGAATTAAATAAAATTAAAAATTTAATTCTGTTTAATTCGATCGAATTCAGTTATTTAATCAGCGTAAAAAATATTTTGTAGTAATAAATTTACATTTATCCATGATCAATTTCCAGGGATAATGAGTAATTGATTCAAAATTCTGATAGACGTTTGTAAAAATGACTTTTCGTCAGTTCTACTACAGCATTTCGTAAATAATACAGGCAATAAAAAATTGTCATCTACTCTGAATCGTCATCAGCCAGCCAAGACGTTTCCTATATTGAGCTATATGCTCATGTCATAAATTTAAAAATCTTTTTATTCAAGGGCAAGTTTTTCAAACCCGGTTTGAAAAACTGGCTCTAAATTTCATTCCTCAAGTTAGCAAACAATTAAAAATTTTTGGATTTTTTTTTTAACATTCAAATTTGAATAAAAAAAAAAACTAAAAAAATGAACATGTAGAAAATTAAAAAAACTACAAGTGTAATTTTTCCAATTTTTTTTTTCCAAATTTACGGTCTAAGAGAAAATCTAAAAATTATTAGACGTCTGCTAACTTCAGTATCATTATAAATTTAAAATTTTAAATATAGAGTAGAGGTACCGGTTTCTACTTTAGTGCCAGTTTTGGACACTTAAAAAATTAAAATAAAATAATTTGTAAAATACGCTCTGACATAATCAATTTTTTAAATGTGTAAGAAGATACTTTTATCTCACTATCAAAATAGTAATTTTCTTTAATTAAAATAAAGTATTAAATGGCCAAAAATGGAGCAGTGGCCAAAATAATACTTCTACCCTAGTAATTATTTAAAAATAAAAAATATATGTATTTATTTATGAGATTGCTGGTATTTTAACTCGTGTTGTTCTGGAGTCAATAATGGATCAATACCAGCTTGTTTCATTTGAACTCCAATGTCAAATAAATAATCATAGCATTCTGTCCTGCAATTAAAAAAATCATAAGCAATTAACAATAATAACAATTAAAGTAAAAATAAATTACATTGTTTTAGCTTGTTGCCAATTGTCACCCCAAACATAAACGCCATGTCTGCGTACTAGTACAGCACAAGTTTCCGGATACTCCTTTATCACTTCAGCCATCCTGTCTTTAAGATCTTCTTCAAATGGAGTATTTTCAATAATCGGTACAACTAATTCTTCATCAAATCTATAAGCTCTATTTAATTTTTGATTCCTGATACCTAAAATAAAAAATTACTTACAATTGCAATAAAAATCACAATTAAAAAAATTAAACCTTTGATCATTTCCAAATGAGTGACACGAAATTCACGACCAGGCCAAAGCAATGTCACCATGACAGCAAATTTTGAATGAGTATGAATTACAGCTCCAGCATTACGTTCTGTGTATGCGCACATGAACAATGGAGTGCACTGTGATTTTTTGAATTTTTTATCAGCTGGTGGTGATGACAAATCAACACCATCAATTGTTTGGACAAACATATCTTCTGGTGCTATTCGTTCTTTTTGAACTCCTGATGGCGCGATATAAATTTCATCTCTAAAATTAAATACTCAAACTCGCAACTTGACTCCAATTATTTTCATAATTAAAAACTCCCTGATTAAAAAAGTGAATTGAAAAGTATTGAAAAAGATGAGAAATGAATCCTTTCGAATACTTTCTATACCCCAAGGTTTTAATTTTGACATAAAATGAATACTTTTCAATCCCAAAATAATAAAAGAATTTCTGAACTTCCGAGGAATTGAAAAAGATTCAAATGAATTGAAATTTTTGAATCTTTCTGAATCCTTCTCAATACCTAAATAATTTCACATTTCGGATCAAGTGTGGGATTGAAAAAGATTGAAATGAATTGAAATTTTTGAATCTTTCTGAATCCTTCTCAATACCTAAATAATATCACATTTCGGATCAAGTGTGGGATTGAAAAAGATTGAAATGAATTGAAATTTTTGAATCTTTCTGAATCCTTCTCAATACCTAAATAATTCTATATTGGAAGGTATTGAAATGATGAAAGATTGAATTCTTTTCAATACTTTCGAATTCCACTTTGGAATTGTAAAGTATTCAAACGATCGAAATTTAAATTCCATTCAATACTTTCCAAAACCGCCGAGGGATTGAAAAGAATTGAAATAATTTTCAATACTTTTCAATTCACTTTTTTAATCAGGGCTGTAATAATTACTTATTTTTGATAGATATTCCACCCCCAGTTCCTGTAACCCATCCAAGATGATAAAATTGTCTGCATAACTCTGGTATAAGATTACGCGGATGTTCCTGTCAAAAAAAATATTAACAGTTTAATAAATAATTTAAAAAAATATGTAATTAATAGCCAACTAATTACCTTGTCATAATTTTTATCATAGAAGTCCATAGCCAAAGAAAATTTATTTTCAAACTAGACTAGAAATTAAATAGACCATCAAATATAATTATGACTTTTTAACTCTTATCAAGTAATTGCGCAACTGTGATGTTACTTTGGCTGTAAAAATTAATGATAACTAATTATAAATATGCAAGATAAAATTATTAAAATAAAACCGCGAATGTTAAATTTTTTAAATTTTACTAGACGCGCTTACGCTCGTAATTCTTAACCTTAACTTTAATTATTTATATTAGAAAAATTTATGTGATAAATGATAAATTTGATTACTTGTTTTTTGAAAAGTATTTTCTGGGGTGAAAAAATATGAAATCTACAATTTATTTATCACGGCGTTTTTTTAATTGGGTAAAAATCGCAGTTAAAACTTGAGGAAAATTTATCAAAGTCTCATTCACATGTAAATTTTATATATATATATATATAATAAATATGACCAATTGACTTTCAGTATATATGTATATAAATTAATAAATAATAAATAAACTATTAAAAATAAAAATCAATAAATTCTAGTCTGCAGTTTTTAAATAACATTCGCATATATTTTGATATTTATTAAAAAAAAAAAAAAATTTGAGTTCTTGGTACCAATTTTTAAAAATTAATATTAATTATTAATAATAATTTATTTAAAAATGCAGTAAAATGAATTTTTTAAATAAAAATTTTAAAAGCCCGCGAAAATAAATATTTTAAAAAATTAATTTTTAAATGAAAAAATGAATTTTATTAATAATTAAATATTCAGTGCATAATTTTAAAAAGTATATCGACGTCATATTAAATAATTATATATATATTACAGTAACTGTATTGAATTTTTTTGCCATCTTTGTTCAGCAAAATCAATAACAGCAACAGCAACTCGGTTTTAAATTTTTCCTATAGAAAGTTATCATTTTTAAAAACCATTAAACAAATTAATTTTTTAAAATAATTTAATAAATTCATTTGTTTAAAAAATTTTTTATAATTTTGACAGAAATTTTATAAAATTAATTTTGTGACTCGACTTGAAAAAAAGATCAAAAAATTTTAAAAATTAATAAAAATAAAAGTAAAATAAAATTCATTTGTTATTTTATAAAATTAAAAAAAATTTTTATAAATTTAAAACCGTCAGCTGTTTGACAACGCTGCATGCGCGCGCACCAAACTTATAATATATATCATAATATATATAATATATATACTCTTATATGTTTATTACGAATAGGTTAAGTTTTTCCTCAAAGAATATTTATTCCTAGCAATAATAACCTATCGAAAAAAGAAATCGATAACTAAATAAGTATCTGGTAAGTTTTAAAAACAATTAAAGTTCATTATTTTTATTAAATTACTCATATATATTATTTTAAAAGTACAATATTGTCGTACACATTGCAACACAAGTTGACTTGTCTCATTGTCTGAATCCCGGCTTCCTGCTAAAAATATAACAAATTTTCAAATTTTCTTCACATTTATTTAAACTAACATTCAAAATTTTCAAATTTCCATTTTGTTTATTAACTTTTATTTTTTTTTTACTTTCATTTTCGACAATTTGTAAAACTCATATATATACACATACATGCATGTGCATATATATGTATATATGCATGTATGCGTGTATATTAATTGTCCAGTCTATAAAATTGAAAAGTAAAAAAATTATTAAATTTAATTGAGTTAATTAAAAATAAATCAAATTTATCAATTAAAATATTTTGGTAATTGGAGTAACTCAGATTTTATTGGACATCTGCATAAATTTCTGCATCTGATCATGCATTGGGTACCTGGTGATAAATTTTAAATTGCATGCATTGATTTCTTATTATTTTTTTGTATATAAATTTTAAATTTAATCAGGAAAATTTCAGTCGCTAGACACGTGGCCCGTTTGGATGGTGAATTTATTAAGTCATTAAGGAGTCATTTAGAACTAGGATTAGGTTTCATACTCAGTAGTTAACAAACTGTAGAAGTAATTAATTTTTTTTAATCAGTAGTTTTATTTTTAAAAATCCGCGGGCTTTTAAATTTAAATAAAAAGATAAAAACTAACATGTATATTAGACTGATTCAAAAAAATCGACTAATTTTTTTTTTCTACATTATATCGAAAATATTGTTGGAAATGACGAGAAAAAAATACTGTGAAAGTTTGAGCTTTTAATATTAATATTAACAACTGCCGCATCGCGATTTTCTATTTCCCGTTTAAATAACATGGGAAAATTTATTTTTTTAGCTTTGGAATTTTGTAGCTCTCGGTGGGACCAATACTTTTGAATGTTCAAGACATATTCTTATGGGAAATTTGACGCTCTACAAAAAAGGTCTCTTATAATTTTTCGATATTTTTATTTCTTCAAAAGTAATTCGAAGTTAAAGTTAGATTAACGATTAATTTTCACATTTTTTAAATTTTTTGACGCAACCATCAACTTTATCCGAAAATTTTAGAGGACATTTTTTGTCGAGCATTTTATTTCCTACAACTTATCTCAGAGAAAATTTTCGATATTTCACTTAAGTCGTATGTTATTTGCAATTAACTGAAAATTTTCTTAAATAATCTAAATTTTGTTGCTTAAAATTAATTATATTAAATTTTCAGTTAATTGCGAATAACTTACGACTTATGAGAAATATCGAAAATTTTCTCTGAGATAAGTTGTAGGAAATAAAATGCTCTACAAAAAATGTCCTCTAAAATTTTCGGATAAAGTTGATGGTTGCGTCAAAAAATTTAAAAAATGTAAAAATTTATCGTCAATCTAATATTAACTTCGAATTACTTTTGAAGAAATAAAAATATCGAAAAATTATAAGAGACCTTTTTTGTAGAGCGTCAAATTTCCCATAAGAATATGTCTTGAACATTCAAAAGTATTGGTCCCACCGTGAGCTACAAAATTCCAAAGCTTAAAAAATAAATTTTCCCATGTTATTTAAACGGGAAATAGAAAATCGCGATGCGGCAGTTGTTAATATTAATATTAAGAGCTCAAACTTTCACAGTATTTTTTTTTCAGTCAGATTTTTTTGAATCAGTCTAATGTATATATTTATATTAATGGTTACACTTTTTTCATAAATTGTATGTTCGATGGCTGCTGGGAGTTGAAACCCATGGGAACTAATAAATAAAATAAAATAAAATATTTATTTTCAGCTTGAACGATGTCTGAGTCAGATCTACTGAACACTGATCAGATTGATTGTCTTGACGACTTTGAAAATGGAGATTCTCGTCAAGATGAAGAGTCAATGCTGCAGTCAGATGATCCAAAAGAAGAAGTAACTGAAACAAATAATGATCCTGAATTAGAAGCTATCAAGGCACGAGTACGTGAAATGGAAGAAGAAGCTGAAAAATTGAAACAACTGCAGTCTGAAGTTGACAAACAAATGAACATGGGTACTTTGCCAGGTGTTATATCACTAAATACCTCAATGGAGGATAAAATAGAGATAGACAACAGATCTATCTACGTTGGTAACGTCGACTACGGAGCGACTGCCGAAGAGCTGGAGCAACATTTCCACGGATGCGGCAGCGTCAACAAGGTCACTATTCAGTGCAACAAATTTGATGGTCATCCAAAGGGATTTGCTTACATCGAGTTCGCAGAGCGCGACGCCGTCGAGACGGCCATGGCTCTAGACGAGTCTCTCTTCAGGGGCCGTCAGATAAAGGTCATGCCCAAGAGAACAAACAAACCGGGGATCTCGACGACCAACAGAGGACCCAGAGGAGCTCGGGGATATCGCGGAGCTGCTCGAGGACTAAGTCGCGGTAGCGCTTACTTCAGGTCGAGACCTATGCGGCGTCCAACCAGTTATAGACGCGGTTACTACATGCCCTACTAATTATTCAGTTAATTAGACGTTCGAGGAATAAGTTATCAGTGAAGGATGGGATGGAAATATAACTTTCATGTGACCAATATTATTAAATAATTTACTTGCAGTAAAAACCATTTAATATTATCGAAATTTTTTCAAATAATTGACTTAGAGTTACAGATCCTATACAGTTTGTAAAAAATTTTCAACGACATTGTGTGGCTCAATAATGTAAAATGATTGTCATCTTTTTTTTTTTTTTTGTAAAAATAAAAAATAATAATAATAATTATTATTTATTATTCATAATTTATAATAATAATAATAATAATGAAAATTTATCATTAGCATTTATTGCATTCGTAACTTTGGTCTTTATTTTATTAGAGCGGGTGGTCTACAATATTTTTATCAGCCGGAAGTAATTAACTTTAATTGTTTATATAACAATAATTCACTTTTTTTTATAAATCAATTCAAGTATTCAATGTAATACCAATAAAAAAAAAATTATGATTTTAATTGTGAAATTTTAATAATTATTAATAATAACAATAATATTAAGTAGTGATTAAAAATATTTTTTTTTTATTTATTATAAATCGTCAGCTGAATGACTCCCTGTAAATTTATAATTTTTTAAATAATTAGCGCCAAGAATTATTTTTACCGGATTTTATTCCAATCAAACTTGCAGTCTAAATTTTAACGAGTGTGGATGTAAGACATCAGACAAATTTAAAATTATAAATAAGTAGAGTAAATAATTTAAAAAATAATATTTCTACAAAATGCACTTATTAAATTAAAAATATTTTAAATCTGCATTTTTTAAAAATTTAATTTTATTAATTATTTATGATTAATTTAAAATTTGTCTGATGTCTGCTACATTCACACCCATAAATTTTAAAGTTAATTTTTAAAAACTTAAAATATGCATATGTAGAAAATTTAAAAGACTACAAGTGCATTTTTTAAAAATATTTTTTTTTATAATTTATCTTTTTTTTTAATTCAAAAATTATTAGACGTTGGCTAATTTCAGTATCACAAGTTGAGAGACATCTAATAATTTTCGGATTTTTTTTAGACCGTAAATAATAAGAAAAAAAATTTGAAAAAATTGCATAGATAGTTTTTTAAATTTTCTACATGTGCATTTTTGTAGTTTTTTTTTTTCTTAATAAAATTGTTAGAAAAAAAATCCGAAAATGTTGAATTGTCTGCTAACTCCAGGAATGATACTGAAGTCAGCAGACGTTTAATAATTTTTGAATTTTCTTTTAGACCGTAAATTTGGAAAAAAAAAAATTTAGAAAAATTACACTTGTAGTTTTTTAAATTTTCTACATGTGCATTTTTTTAGTTTTTTTTTTCTTAATTAAATTTTTAGAAAAAAAATCCGAAAATGTTGAATTGTCTGCTAACTCCAGGAATGATACTGAAGTCAGCAGACGTCAAATAATTTTTGGATTTTCTTTTAGATCGTAAATTCGGAAAAAAAAAAATTGGAAAAATTACACTTGTAGTTTTTTTAAATTTTCTACATGTGCATTTTTTTAGTTTTTTTTTTTTATTCAAATTTGAATGTTAAAAAAAATTCCAAAAATTTTTAACTCTCTGCTAACTTGAGGAATGATACTGAAGTCAGCAGACGTCTAACAATTTTTGAATTTTCTTTTAGACCGTAAATTTGCAAAAAAAAAAAATTAGGAAAAATTGCACATGTCGTTTTTTTAATTTTCTACATGTGCATTTTTTTATGATACTGAAGTTAGCAAACGTCAAATAATTTTCGGAATTTAAAAAAAAATAATAAATTATAAAAAAAAAAAATATTTTGAAAAATTGCACTTGTAGATTTTCTTATTTTCTACATGTGCATTTTTTTAGTTTTTTTTTTTTTTTTTGCAATTGATTTGGTGAAAAAAAAAATCCAAAAATTGTTGATTGCCTGCTAACTTCTGGATCGTCATTTTTTTAGTTTTTTTTTTTCCTAATTAAATTTTTAGAAAAAAAATTCGAAAATTTTGAATTGTCTGCTTTCAGGAATGATACTGAAGTCAGCAGACGTCTAATAATTTTTGGATTTTCTTTTAGACCGTAAATTTGAAAAAATTGCATAGATAGTTTTTAAAATTTTCTCCATGTGCATTTTTTTATTTTTTTTTTTTTCTTAACCAAATTGTTAGAAAAAAAATTCAAAATTTTTAAATGTCTGCTAATTTCAGAATCCTCCTAAATTTTCAGTACCTGACCTACCAGATTCTTGCATAGGTTTTCAAATTTCTCAAGGTTGTTTTCTGCGAGCCTAAAAAGTATCATACTATATATACTTAAACAGCAATAGTATACTTATATATCTATAGTTAGTTTCAGAGCAGTCATTTTGAGTCATGCTCATTTTTCAAGTGGTGGGGAGCGGGACCAGGTGTATTTCAAAACCTGTACTCACTTAACTATCCCATATTTTATTATTCCTAAAACTCTGACTAACTTGAGTAGTCGTACAGTGACCATTTGCTTCATTTTTTCGCAAACCAAAATCTTTTTCACTAAATATTCGCCGCAAGTCTCCATCATACGGAATATAAACTTGCTTTGCTTGAAATTTAAACGCCACATCATTTTAAGGTGAGTTTTTTTACAATACTTCCATCAGCGAAAATTCTAACCAACAAATTTTTAAATTTATTAAAATTACTCCTATTAAATTTATTTTTAGTCGCGAAAGTAAAAGTCATGATAAGCAAAAAATTATTTATTTTTATTTTATATAAATTTCAATAGCGACAATTATTTTTTTTATTTTATTTTATAACCGTATAAGTAATTAGGGGTCTTATGGCTTTAAGTTGTCGTGTAAATTATAAATGAATTTTATTTAAACCGATTAAAGAAAAATAATTATTTAGCAATTACGTACTATAGTACTTGGAATACTTTGACGCACGTAAAAGAGAGACAGAAATACCGAAAAATTTATACCTGCTGATTTTTCGCTTACTCATCTGACCCTTGGGATATTTTCCATAAACTTGACAATAGAAAGCCATTCGCTCAAAATTACCTCCAGTAAATGTACAGCCGAGCCTCGAAAATTTAATGATTTTTCTGATTCTTGGACAATTCATAGCCTCTGGCTACCGAGTTACGACGCTGATAAATTCCTAGAGTTTTGAACCCTAAAATAAATTTAAATAAACAATTTAATAAATGATCCTGAAGTTAGCAGACATTCAAAAATTTTTTAATTTTCGTATTTCAAAAAATCAATTGTAAAAAAATAAAATAAAAATATGCACATGTAGAAAATTTAAAAAACTACAGGTGCAATTTTTTCAAATATTTTTTTTTTATCTTCTATCGTCTAAAAAAAAATCAAAAAATTATTAGACGTCTGCTAACTTCAGTATCACTTGAATAAATATTTACTATTATTTGAATAAATTTTCAGTAAAAATGTCAAATACGGAGCGCATAATTGATGATGCATCCAGAAATGGTATTGGGGAAAACGGACCATCCGGAATGGAGCCAGAAGGTGTCATTGAGTCTAACTGGGATCAGATTGTCGAGAGCTTCGATGACTTGAACTTGAAGGATGAACTTCTTCGCGGTATCTACGCTTATGGTTTTGAAAAACCTTCGGCTATTCAAGCTCGCGCTATTCTCCCGTGCATCAAGGGACACGACGTGATAGCCCAAGCCCAGTCTGGTACTGGTAAAACCGCAACATTCTCAATCTCCATTTTGCAACAAATCGATACGTCGATCAATGAGTGCCAGGCACTTATTCTCGCTCCAACTCGTGAGCTCGCCCAGCAGATTCAGAAGGTAGTCATTGCTCTTGGAGATTTCATGAATGCCAAGTGTCATGCTTGCATCGGAGGAACTAACGTGCGTGATGACATGCGCAAATTGGAACAGGGAGTTCATGTTGTCGTGGGAACTCCTGGTAGAGTTTACGATATGATAAATCGACGTGCCCTGCGTACCAACAACATCAAGATGTTTATTTTGGATGAAGCTGACGAGATGTTGTCTCGTGGATTCAAGGATCAAATTCACGATGTCTTCAAGTTACTTCCGACAGAAGTACAAGTTAACTTGCTGTCTGCTACCATGCCGACTGATGTATTGGAAGTATCGAAATGTTTTATGCGCAACCCGATTAACATTCTTGTCAAAAAGGAACAACTGACACTTGAAGGTATCAAGCAATTTTACGTCTTCGTTGAGAAGGAAGACTGGAAGTTGGAGACTTTGTGCGACTTGTACGATACTTTGAGTATCACTCAGGCTGTAATTTTCTGCAATACTCGTCGCAAGGTCGACTGGCTCACTGATAACTTGCACAGCCGCGACTTTACTGTCTCAGCCATCCACGGAGAAATGGAGCAGAAAGAGCGTGACATGATTATGAGACAATTCCGTACTGGATCTTCTCGTGTTCTCATCACGACAGATATTTTGGCACGTGGTATTGATGTCCAGCAAGTATCACTTGTCATAAACTTTGATCTTCCATCAAACCGTGAGAATTACATCCACAGAATCGGACGTGGTGGTCGTTTTGGACGTAAAGGAGTGGCCATTAATTTTATTACTGAAGATGATAAACGTACTCTGAGCGACATCGAGCAGTTCTACAACACCCACATCGATGAAATGCCAATGAACGTCGCTGATTTAATTTAAGTCTACCTGTTGGCTATAATAAATCATTTAGCATCGAAAAAAAATTTTTTTTTTAATAAAACAAAAGTCCAAGAATAAACTCTCAGCTAATTTCAATAATAATATTCCTGTATAATATTATTTATACTAAATAATTTGTACAAAGTTAATTCATTTATTTTTTTTATTTTTAATAGAAAAAAAAAGAGAAAAATTGTGTGTAAGTAAAATTTATTATTATTTTTTTTTTTTTTATAAATTCCAGGACATGTCATATAATTATCGCAGTAATTACTGTTACCACTACATAAATATTTATAATAAGTAATATAAATTTGATACAAAATATTAATCTTCGCTAAATAATAATTATGTCCTAGGAGTTAAACTTTATAATTATTTTGATATCTATACACCAATTTGAATAAAAATTATTTTATAAATACAAAATTAATAATTAAATCACTTAAACAACACAAAAATTTTATTTATCGTCATATCATTTTTTTATTTTATCATAAAATATTTTATCATTTACGAAATTAAAACCAAAGTAAAATCGACTTAGTATAAATAATTATACTAATATTTAAAATAAAATATAATAATTAGCGGCATCCGCACATAGAAGCGCTCACTTCTTTAATTATTTTATGTGCAGCCTTATCTTCAGCCAACCAAAATAAAACGCTGGATGCTGAGTATTTTATCGGCGCGCATAGCGGGGAAATAGACGAAAATCGGTTGATCTTCATCAAAGACTTAAGCTGACCATGTACAGTAGCATTCATAGAACTATCCAAAGGATACTCGCACTTGCCAATACAATCCCGAGCATCGATTCCATTCGGCGCAATGACCCAGTCCTGGTACCCGATTTCTTTGAAGTCAATATACAAGTCCCGTAACTGGCACCGCTCTGCCCGATCTTTGACCACCTGCTTTTCTTTGTCATTCAATTCGTCACTATAAAAACTTCTTTTATATCTCAGACTCATTACTGGACTACAATCCCGGCAAGTAGTCGATCCGGTGTTCGAATCTTTATAATAACCAACAGCGAAAGCAAATTTATCCGGCTCTCCATAAAATCCAGCGATGCCGATTGCCTCTGGCTTGACTCTGTGACTGGAACTGGGCCCAGATCCATCAGATTGGTTGTCATAGACCGGCATTGTCACGATTTTCAAGCCATTGTTTAGTGCCGGGTTGTCCATCCACCACTGGAAGCAACTGGTGATGTTGGTAACAATCCATCCTTGATAGTCAGCCTCGACGATTTGCGAGTTAGCATAAATATATTTCGTTTTATAGATGCTGTCATTTATGAAAACTCTGTAGACTGTGATGTTGAATGGCAGACCCTGGTAACGATCCAATTTCTGAGAATTGTCACGATAAAGACGTAGATCAGCGGATGACAATTCTTGGGTGTGGTTTAGAAAGACATCAAACCACATTCGCCGGATTACTTTCTTCTCGGTGTGGTGCTGAGCAATATAACTTATTGACGTGTCGCTCTGATTAACTTTGTGATAATCGTAATTAGTCGGGTCATACGACGTGTAATTAGCGTTAATTTTGTTAACAGTCTTCGAGTAAATGTTCATCAAGTAGACAGGAGCTGATCGTCTTTCTATTCTAGGCTTCACAATATTCTCTGGCTTCTTCGGTAAGCCCATTAGTTCCAACACATATTCACTATTAAGAGTTTTGTAGTCCAGGTCCTCTAGAGATTTAAGTTTTGACTCACATGTGCAAAAAATAGTAATTAAAATTAATGCTACTAATTTATTCATTATTTATTTTTAATGTAATTTATTTAAGCAAACTGCGCTTGGAAAATTTAATTTATTTCCGTTTACTTCCGAGTCTACTTAAGTACTGGCAGCAACTGGATCCTGGATGATAAATTACTGAGTATATAAAATTTTAATTACTTATCCCCTCTTATTTGTTGTCCATTTTAATGACCTCAGGAGCTGGTCCACAATAGCTTTAGTACCTGGAACTACGTCATCATAAATCTGATGATTTATTTGTTTTATTTTCAGGATAAATGTATTGTTGTACCCGCATACTTATCAGTTAATTTACTATAAGGTGTAACATGACATCATCAAGAAAGATCATCATCCTGGGCTATAAGACCTAAAAGAAAATTTATTTAGATTTTTAATTTCAAAAATTTTTTCATGTCCTCGTACTTTTTCGATGAGCTTTTGGTACCTGTACAATAATTTATTAATATTAATAAATTTTTGTATCAACATGTAATGAGTGTGAATGTACCAGACATCAGAAAAATTTATGATCCAGAAGTTAGCAGGCAATCAACAATTTTTGGATTTTTTTTTCACCAAATCAATTGCAAAAAAAAAAAAAAACTAAAAAAATGCACATGTAGAAAATAAGAAAATCTACAAGTGCAATTTTTCAAAATATTTTTTTTTTTATAATTTATCATTTTTTTTAAATTCCAAAAATTATTTGACGTTTGCTAACTTCAGTATCATAAAAATTTAAAATTATATATAAATAATAAAATAATATTTTTAAAAATGCATTTATTAATTTTTAAATTTTTTAAATGCGCATTTTTTTTTTAATTTTATTTTCTTAATTATTTGTTCTATTTATTAATAATTTTAAATTTGTCTGATGTCTGGTAGATTAATGATACTGAAGCTAGCAGACAATTACCAATTTTTGAATTTTTTTTTCCTCAATTTGATTGAATCAAAAAAAAAAAATTAAAAATATGCACATGTAGAAAATTTAAAAAACTACAGGTGCAATTTTTTAAATACATTTTTTTTTATAATGTCATTTTTTAAAAAAATTCAAAAATTATCAGACGGTGGCGAACTTCAATGATACTGAAGTTAGCAAACGTCAAATAATTTTTGGAATTTAAAAAAAATGATAAATTATAAAAAAAAAAATATTTTGAAAAATTGCACTTGTAGATTTTTTTATTTTCTACATGTGCATTTTTTTAGTTTTTTTTTTTTTGCAACTGATTTGGTGAAAAAAAATCCAAAAATTGTTGACTGCCTGCTAACTCCTGGATCATGAACTTGTGATGCTAAAGTTAGCAAACGTCAAATAATTTTTGAAATTTAAAAAAAATGATAAATTATAAAAAAAAAATATTTTGAAAAATTGCACTTGTAGATTTTCTTATTTTCTACATGTGCATTTTTTTAGTTTTTTTTTTTTTTTGCAATTGATTTGGTGAAAAAATGAACTTATGATACTGAAGTTAGCAAACGTCAAATAATTTTTGAAATTAAAAAAAAAATGATAAATTATAAAAAAAAAAATATTTTGAAAAATTGCACTTGTAGATTTTTTTATTTTCTACATGTGCATTTTTTTAGTTTTTTTTTTTCAGTGTCATGCTGCATTCACACTCATAACATGTAGCGTTAAATAAATTGTCATACAAATTAACAATAATTTGAAATTTGACCCAAGAACAAACTAGCGCGCCACCTGTTTAAAATTTCCAAAGCTCAGCAAACCAACATGACAACATTTTACCACCAGATCCAGTTGTCAGTTGTCATTGATAATGAAAAATAACCTCAGCAATTGTTTAAAAAAATAAAAATGGCTGAAGAAAGCAATCAGACAAGTGACAATAATCTCGGCCGTTACTTTGACAGCTCGCACACAATATTTGATGAAATAGTTTCAAGTAATCTGCCACCCGGAGCAACATCAGCACCAGCACCAGCACCCGCACCATCAATGCTGACATCAGTAACCACTGAGTTGCTTCCAGCGAGTGATTTATTTAAACAAAATGATCTTTTCAACAACGAGAGGTCCATAGAATCCAGCGCCGTGGACTATCATCGCGATGCCTGGATCCCCTGTGACAAGACGCGTAAAATTCTACGCACGATAGCAGCATCAGGTAACAACAATCATGACCGCGAAAATCTAACTATGCCTGGTCTGACTTTGCAGAATGACATGACTGATCCCATAAAGGACGCGACGATCCACTACCTGGGTATTGATGAAATAATTCACCGGAATATATCAACAGCTTCCGATGTCACTCAGGACGAACGGGGTCTTCGTAATTTAATTCAATCTGAATGCTACCGCGCAGCTGTCAATTTGACAGGACGATTGCTGGCAATTTACGGTCAAGGTTACGGTAAAATAAATTATCCAAGTAAACATACACCTCATTCATTGCAACTGTGGTACACGCGTCTGGCTTTGCTGTCAAAATTACGGCAAGTTGATGTTCTGAAAGCTGAGTCTCAGCCTTTTGGTAATTTAGATAAACCGGATATGTATTTTATTTATTACCCGGAATTGTATGGAACCAGACATGGATCGATGGCTTCATTTGCCTTCAGATTGCTGCTGGCCGAGTTACCGAACTACTGGGGCGACTCCAAGGAAGCCATTGACAATTTGTACAAACTGCTGGCGACTATTGACCAGATCCTGAGGAATTTAAACGACGGACTGGCAGAAGAAGGCGGACATGCTAAATTCAGTGACAATGAACGGAATGATTCGATCAGACTGTGGACTGGCAGAAAGTCTAGAGTATTGATTTCCATAGTGAATTGCTCATTGAGCATCAAAAATTTTTCCCTGGCCATCGACGTGCTCGAGGACCTCTGCTTGATGCCCAGCTGGACAGCAGAGCAGCTGGAGATACTCAAGTCTTCTTGCGGGCGAGTTTACTTATTTCTGGGTGACGTTACCGCCGCGGAAAAAATATTCGCGGGAATAAAAGAGGCCAGAGATGTAGCCAGCGGCAATGGAAAATCCCCGACGATGAGGGAACTTATTGACAGGGGACTCATGGCCGTGGCCCAGAACTCCTTTCAGGATGCGTACAACTGTTTCAAGATCGCTTCCGCCTCGGACCCTTCGAATGTCATGCTGATCAACAACATGGCGGTCTGTCTGCTCTACAGCGGGCAGTTGAAATCCGCGGTCCAGCTTCTCGAGACAGCTGTCATGCGGAACCCGATAAAGAGTCTGCAGGAAACTGTTCTGTTGAACATCAGCACGCTCTTTGAACTCCACACCACTCACTGCAAGCAGTCGAAGCTCCAGCTTCTGAGGCAAATGAACAGATACAAAGGGGATGCTACTGATATTTCCTGTTTGAAGTTGGCTTAGTCATCGTTAAATTTAAAAATAAATGAATATTAATATTAATTGTATGCTGTATTAATTAACAAATAAATTATAAATAATTTAAAAATATTAAATATAATTTCTGAATAGGGTAAACGCACCAATAGGTTGACGGTTAAGCAGACTCTCATGTTTTTTAATCGAAATGAAGCAATAAAATATAAATAAATTATAATAAAATGAATTATACTTAAGCAAAAATGTTTAATTAACTAGAAAAAAATAATTAAAACTTTTTATAACGTAGTGGTTGATTACAGAAAAGGAAAATTTAAGAAAAAGTCAAAATCCCCAGTAGATGGACGAAATCTCCAATAGATGGACAGCCAATACCAGTAGATGGACACTTCTTGCAAATGATATTTTCGTCTTCTTATATATGGGGCATTCCACGCCAAATCAACCACTTTTGAATTCGACACCTTTAATTTGGCTGAAAATTTTTTTTCTTTTTCTACCCTATCAAAAACGTTTCTCATAATTTTTTCAAATTTTTTCACCCAACCGAAAAAAAGTTATAAATTTTTGAAAAAAATGGCTTTTTTTATTTTAAATAGCTATAACTTTTTCAAAATTCGACTGATTGGAACGTTTTTTTTTTTCAAAATTTTTGTTTTTAAATGTACTTTTTGAAAAAAAATACAAAAAAATTATTGCAACCTATTTTCATTGTTTTTTGTAGATTTTTAGAAAAAATCAAAAATTTTTCGATGTTTACCATTTTTGGTTTTTGATTTTTTTTTTTTATATGAAACTTTGACATTTTCTGCAGATCCTCAAATTTTTTCAGAGTGATGTTTTTTCGATTTATATTTTTTTTTTCCAATTGAAAAAAAAAATTATTTACAACTAGCCTTATTTCTCATAACACCATGCTTAAAATTTTTAAGAGTGCTCAGAAAATTTTCAAATTTGGAAAAAAAAATAAAAACAATAAATTTAAATGGTAATGTTCGAAATAATTTGAATTTTGTCCGAAAAATCAAGTTTAAAAATAGAAGGACCTTCTGAATAATTTTTTTGTATTTTTTTCTGAAAACTACATTTAACAACGAAAAAAATGAAAAAAAAAAGTTTTCGTTTGGGCCATTTTTGGACAGATGCTGGCCATTCAAAAAAATTCCTTCTACACTCATTGTTTTATGGTTAAAAGAATTTTTTTTTTAATTGCCTAAAAATTTTTATGTTACATTTTCATCCCTAAATTTTATTTAATCGGTTATTAAAATAATATTCGTCCATCTATTGGTGTATTTACCCTAATAAATAATTAAAATCTTTAGGGTTTCCAGCTCAAAAAACTGTCTTGAAGTACAATCTGTTTAAAAATACTATTGCTGGTACTCGGAGTAGTTTTTCTATTTTTTTGTGCCTCCAAAATATACGCGACCTTCTCCTTGGCTTCACTCCTAGGAATGTCACCTCGCAAACTCAGCAGTCTTACCAAGTGATCATCAGTCATGTCCGGATACTTTTCCACCAGCGAGTGGAGATCCAGGGTCAGAATTTCGGCATCCTCGCACCTGAGAACCTCCGCCAGTCTCTTGATGATCTCAAAAGGGGAATCAAAGTTCCCCACCTTGGGTGCGATGCGCACAAAAAAATTTTTTAGTTTGTCTGCTTCGCTCATGATCTTGGAAGTGCAGGTCAAGCACTCGTCGTAATTCTTCAGTGATATTTTTCGTGACAACATCGCCGAGATGTATCTCTTGGCAATCAGATTCTGCGCCTCATTTATTACATACTCGAAATTTTTAACCCTCAGGTGTCCGTAGTCCTGGAAATAATCTTCCAACGTAACGCAAATTGTTTCGACGGCAATTGAAGTATTCAACCACTTGGGTGTCAACAAATCCTGGAACTGAGGTTCTAAATCCAGCAGCGACTCTTCTAGTAAAATAGCAACCGTTTCATTACGCAGCTGCTGATAGTTAGCAAGCAAGTTTTCAAATTTAACTGCCGCATCAGTGGTGGCGTTGGTCACCCAGTACAATTGTTTCATCTGCTGCGCCAACTCGACATACTGGAGACAATTATTCACTACCGTGATCATATGGTGGGTAAAATACGGCACCTGGCTACGGTCATCAAAATGTTTTGCTTTGAACTCCATTATAGCCTGCCGATACATCAGACCATATTTGTTGACCTGCTCGATGCAGACAACCAGAGCCTTGGCGGTCAGGTCAGTGCTGATGGTCTTGGTGACCTGCAAGTTCTGATCAATCATTTGGAAAATTATAACTGGTGCTGCGGTATGATAATACGTGTCCTGAGCTGAAGACTCTGGCGCTTTTCCGCTCCACCAGTCAACTTTCTCCGTCTCCAACGTCTTCTTCATCCAGTCTTCATAATTCTGGCACATGTTCCTCAGATATTTTTCCTGCAGCTCATCGAGGATTTCGACAGCCAGCAGATCCCCGATTTCGGAAATATTTATATTCAACTCCGGGTGCATCATCAGCTCGGTACCAGGATAAGTGTTCATGATCCAAGCAAGCAGGGACACGTACTCGTTGCCTTCAAGCCCATTGGCAATTATGTCTTTCAGGTGCTGAGACAAACTGTCGTGGTACATGCGCACGAATTTATTTACTATGTCGTAAGAAGGCGGGAAACAAGGACCGCAAAGTGTTTTTACGACCCGCAGATCTTCCAGGATCAATTGGCGAGTGAGTTCCAGATACCGGACAAGCCACATTTTGTTGTCAGCCCGTTCGTCAACTTGAGTCCCTTCGATTCGGTTCGCAACAGACTTCTCCAGAGTCTGCATCGCCATTTCCTTCCACTTCTTGGGACGTCCTGGTGGAATGAATCCCGATTGCCGCTGACGCTGGATCGCGAACTGATCAGCTTTTTCCTCGCGTTCAATTATCCGTAGCGCTGTCACAATAACTGTCGGCTCTTTCCGTACAGTATTCAAGGTACGACTCAGCACAAGTTTTATTTGCTTCTCCATCAACTGGGACAGGGTCTCCACGTCCTCGAAGTAGGCTTTGAGCATCACTTTGTCAGGTAGCGACTGGTTGGGCAGCTTGTGTAACTCGTAGAGTAAATCGTCTCGGGAATTCTCCAAGTCCATGAGACTCTGGTGAGCGTGCAAGAGCTTGCCCTCGTTTATCCACTGCTTTGTTTTTTCAACGGACTCGGGCACGGTGAATATGTGCTTGAGATTTTCTTTTGCTGTGACATACTGGGAGTGACGCATGTTCTCCTCTTGAACCGGCTGTAACTTGGTGTTGAGTTCAAGCGCAGAACCAAAGGACTGGCCTATGAGATCCAGCTCTTCTTTTATGGATGCGATAGTCGACAAGGAGGTTTCCAGCTGATGAAATCCCACACGGACTCCATCCAACTGACTCTGCATCGCCGTCTTGAGCATGGTTTCAACTGATGCTTTTTTGCGAGTGATGCGGCGCTTGTATTGCTCAACTTTTTCCAACTGACCTGGACGCTGGAGCATGTTGATCACGTGCTTGGTTGCTGTTGCTTTCGCCTGCTCTTCCAGCTTCTGGAGATCCGTCATATTTGTCGTTGAAATCATTTTTATCTGATGATTACATTTAATTAGTTCATATATATTTAAATAAGTGGACTAGAAAATTGTTTACTTACGATATTATTATTTTATAAATTTGACAGATGATTAAATATTTTGGTAAATAAAGATGTCATCTGATGGCATAACAACTGCTGACTTTGCCGTCTTTGGATAGTAGAGGTTAAAAATGATAACCAGCATGGGGATTTTAAAGCGCATGCGTTGCATTTTGGTAGATATGTGGGTGGATGTCTGATACACAGATTATGATGACACTGATGAATTGATGATCCTGATAATTCAAATCCTGGGTCCAGACTTCCATCACAGAGATTCCTGATGATACAAATAATCAGTCACCCAGATCCCGGTGTCAAAAATTGACTTTCTTACAGAATGAGTGAAAATGTAGCAGACATAAGACAATTTTTGAATTGGATTTAAAAAAATTAAACAATTAAATTGATAAAATGAAAAAAATGTATGAAGTGATTTTCAAATTTTCTAAAAGTCTATTTTTAAATTTTTTTGGTGAAAGAATTTTACTTTGATTTTAAAATTTAAAAATTGTCGGTGTCTGCCCAACTTACTGTCATACTTACGGACCATAAATCTTGAATGGAAAGGAAAATGTTGATCAAGATTTCCGATGGATTTTCTTAGACAGTAACAAGTTTTACGATCCTGAAGCTGGCAGACGGTTACGAATTTTCGAATTTTTTTTTCAACAAATGAATTGCAAAAAAAAACTGAAAATATACACATGGAGAAAATTTAATAAACTATAGGTGCAACTTTTCAAAATATTTTTTTTTTAATAATTTATCGTTTAAAAAAATGTAAAAACTGTCAGACGTCTGCTAACTTCAATATCATACAAGTTTTAGTTTTCTATGGATTTTCTATCGATTTTCTATGACAGCAACAAATTTATGTTTTCTGTCAATTTTCTATGGATTTTCTATCGATTTTCTATGACAGCCAACAAATTTTTGTTTTCTGTCAATTTTCTATGGATTTTCTATCGATTTTCTATGACACCAACAAATTTATATTTTCTATCAATTTTCTATGGATTTTCTATGGATTTTCTATCGATTTTCTATGACACCAACAAATTTATATTTTCTATCAATTTTCTATGGATTTTCTATCGATTTTCTATGACACCAACAAATTTATATTTTCTATCAATTTTTTATGGATTTTCTATGGATTTTCTATGACAGCCAACAAATTTTTGTTTTCTATCAATTTTCTATGGATTTTCTATCGATTTTCTATGGATTTTCTATGACAGCCAACAAATCTTTATTTTCTATCAATTTACTATGGATTTTCTATCGATTTTTTTAAACGCTGACGCTAAAAATTCAAAAATTCGCGCACGCGCATTGCCAAAACTGTAAACTTTATCCAGTGGCTCGATCTTTGAACGTTGGTAGAGAACTCTTTGATTTTTTAGCTGCCACCAGCTGCCACTGTAAATTTATATCTAACCTGTACTGTCATTTGTCTTGACTGATATAAATTTATATTCAACAAACATTCTTATTAATCATCATTCACCTGTCACTTCTTAATCAACGAAATAACTCGACATGGTAAATATATTTCTATTTCTAATACATTATTAATGTTGTCACCAAAAAAATAATTATCATTCGCAGGCTCAAGAAGTTGAAGAAACCATGAAACGAATCCAGTCTCACAAAGGTGTTGTGGGTACAATTGTTGTTAATTCCGAAGGTACTTTTTATTAGTCAGCAAATCATTTGGTTAAATTAACAATTAATTTATTTATTTATTTATTTTGTCAATGTATAGGTATTCCAATAAAATCAACCCTTGACAACACCACGACAGTACAATATGCGGGATTGATAAGCCAGCTATCAGACAAAGCGCGTTCTGTCGTCCGTGATCTAGATCCAACAAACGATCTGACATTTTTACGTATTCGGAGTAAAAAACATGAAGTAATGGTTGCACCTGACAAAGAATTTATATTAATTGTCGTGCAAAATCCAGTTGATTAACCATCGCCTTGTAGTTTATTTATTATTCCAAATTAAATATAAAAACAAAAAAAATAATTCACAAATTTTACACTGAAAAATTATGATCTGAAATTGCCAGACAATTTAAAATTTTTGAATTTTTTTTTCTACAATTAATTACGAAAAAAAAAAAAAACTTAAAAAATGCACGTGTAGAAAATTTAAAAAACTAAAAGTGCAATTTTTTTAAATATTTTTTCTTTTTATAATTTGTCGTCTTTTAAAAATTCAAAAATTAGTAGATGTCGGCCAAATTCAGTATCATGAAATATTAATGATCCTTAAGTCCGCAGACAATTCAAATTCAAAATTTCGGGATTTTTTTTTGGACAATTAAATTTCAAGAAAAAAAAAACTAAAAATATACACATGTAGAAAATTTAAAAAAACTACAGGTGCAATTTTTTCAAATATTTTTTTTCTTCTGGTTTATGGTCTAAAAAAAAATCAAAAAATTATTAGACGTCTGCTAACTTCAGTATCATGAAATATTATGATACTGAAATTAGCCGTCTAATAATTTTTGGATTTTTTAAAAAACGATAAATTATGAAAAAAAAAAATTGCACTTGTAGTTTTTAAAATTTTCTACACGTGCATATTTTTAGTATTTTTTTTCTTCAAATTTAACTGTTCAAAAAAAATTCAAAAATTTTTAATCTGTTAACTTCAGGATCGTGAAAAATTAGCAACCATCACTTTGAAAAAAAAAAAAATATTCACTATTAAAAATTATTTAAAAAATTTTCATTATTTTTATTCAGCTGTGCAGTTTATTGCACATGAGAGTAAACCAAAATTATCGAGTATCAAATTTATCTTGCAATAATTTTTTTTTGTTATTCTATTATTTAAATTTTTAATGTAAGCAATTATATTTATTGTTAGAATAATAATAATAATAAATAATTTATCTTCACCATAATTATCATTAAATAAAATAAACTAATTAATTACTAAAATTAATAATTGTTATTTATTTCATTTAAATTTATTACATTCATTTTTTTAAGTTAAAAAAAAATCAGAGGGGTCATGGATTTTTCAGACTTATTTATTTATCAAAAGTTTGGCCATTAATTCCGGTAGTAAATATCACATATATATGTTGTATATTTAAAATCAATAGGGAATTGAATTTATTTTTATAGTTTAGTCGTCTGACATGAATTTAAACCGAGGCCGGGATTCGAACCCGAGTTCCTTCAAGTATCAGACCTGCGTTTTTTGTACTTCGTCGCACTGCGTCAGTTATATTGCGTATTAGACTGATTCAAAAAAATCGACTATTTTTTTTTTTTCTTCATTATATCGAAAATATTGTTGGAAATGACAAAAAAAAAAATACTGTGAAAGTTTGAGCTCTTAATATTAAAATTAACAACTGCAGCATCGCGATTTTCTATTTCCCGTTTAAATAACATGGGAAAATTTATTTTTTAAGCTTTGGAATTTTGTAGCTCTCGGTGGGACCAATACTTTCAAATGTTCAAGACATATTCTTATGGGAAATTTGACGCTCTACAAAAAAAGTCTCTTATAATTTTTCGATATTTTTATTTCTTCAAAAGTAATTCGAAGTTAAAATTAGATTGACGATAAATTTTTACATTTTTTAAATTTTTTGACGCAACCATCAACTTTATCCGAAAATTTTAGAGGACATTTTTTGTAGAGCATTTTATTTCCTACAACTTATCTCGGAGAAAATTTTCGATATTTCTCATAAGTCGTAAGTTATTCGCAATTAACTGAAAATTTAATGTAATTAATTTTAAGCAACAAAATTTAGATTATTTAAGAAAATTTTCAGTTAATTGCGGATAACACACGACTTAAGTGAAATATCGAAAATTTTCTCTGAGATAAGTTGTAGGAAATAAAATGCTCTACAAAAAATGTCCTCTAAAATTTTCGGATAAAGTTGATGGTTGCGTCAAAAAATTTAAAAAATGTAAAAATTTATCGTCAATCTAATTTTAACTTCGAATTACTTTTGAAGAAATAAAAATATCGAAAAATTATAAGAGACCTTTTTTGTAGAGCGTCAAATTTCCCATAAGAATATGTCTTGAACATTCAAAAGTATTGGTCCCACCGAGAGCTACAAAATTCCAAAGCTTAAAAAATAAATTTTCCCACGTTATTTAAACGGGAAATAGAAAATCGCGATGCGGCAGTTGTTAATATTAATATTAAGAGCTCAAACTTCCACAGTATTTTTTTTACGTCATTTCCAACAATATTTTCGATATAATAAAGAAAAAAAAAATTAGTCGATTTTTTTGAATCAGTCTACTGTGTATATTTATTTTATATATAAAAATATAAAAATATTTGTATGTAAAATGTAAATGCATGAGTTTACGTATCATAAATGCAACTTTAAATGTTAGTATAAAAATTTTAATTATTAATAGAATGTAAAATACATTTAAATATTTAATGAATCAGACTGTCTAGTCGCCTGAGGCACTTGCGAGTTTTTAGAGAGAGTAGGGTGGAAAAATTTGTAATAAACAATCATACAGATGATCCCCAGCACGAATGGCACAATACATAAACAAATAACGAGTATGTAGTAGCGTAAAAATAATACAGTCTTGTAGTCGGCGATCGCCCAGACGATGCACGCGGACACGTTCTCGATTCCGCATATTGTGTAATAAAATATGTGCTTGTAAAATGTCGCACCCTCTGCTGGTTTCAAGTAAGTGAAGACGTAAACTACGCCGAGTATTGCGGAAAATAAATGGTAGCCAATTCGCTCGTAAATAGTTATTGGTGTGTGTGGATCTCTGCTTTGATTCCGGCAGAATTGTATTACTCCTGCTGGTTTACTTAGGATCCACAGTGTCATTATAAACCAGTGGATGAAACAAAATATTGTTGTGTAGATGGTAAATATTGCTGCTGCTGCACTTATTGATACTATTCTTGATACTGAAATTCATTTATTACAATTAAAATTAAAACTTTAATTATAGTTTATTATTATTCTATGATAGAAATTATTTTAAATGAGTACCCACAACCCATAGCTCAAATAAATTTCTAAAAAACTTCAAACTACAGTTTAAAAAAAATTTATTTTTAAAAACCACCAAAATAACTCATTATTTTGAATTCCTCATTAAATTTCCTGTGGAAAGAGTACCCACAACCCATAGCTCGAATAAATTTTTAAAATACTCATAAATAGAGTTTACAAAAAAATTACTTTTAAAAACCACTAAAATAACTCAATTTTTTGAATTCCTCATTAAATTTCCTGTGGAAAGAGTACCCACAACCCATAGTTCAAATAAATTTTTGAAAAACTTAAAACTAGAGATTAAAAAAAATTATTTTTAAAAACTACTAAAATAACTCATTTTTTGAATTCCTCATTAAATTTCCTGTGGAAAGAGTACCCACAACCCATAGCTCAAATAAATTTTTAAAATACTTATAAATAGAGCTTAAAAAAAAATTATTTTCAAAAACTACCAAAATAACTCATTTTTGGAATTCCTCATTAAATTTCCTGTGGAAAGAGTACCCACAACCCATAGCTCAAATAAATTTTTAAAATACTCATAAATAGAGTTTACAAAAAAATTACTTTTAAAAACCACTAAAATGACTCATTATTTTGAATTCCTCATCAAATTTCCTATGGAAAGAGTACCCACAACCCATAGTTCAAATAAATTTTTTCCCCACCCTCATAGAGACAAATTAAAAAATACTCATTACAATAATTAATTATTGTCAGCGAAGTAAATACATACCAGTAATAAAAAAATGCCAAAGAAATTGTATTGCTTGACCAGCACAATTAATATTCTCTTTATCACCTTGTGCTAATCTAATTATCCTGTGATAACTGGACATCGCCCAGCCCATGCTGCCCAGAGAACTTATAATACTGATTAATTGGTGGAAAACTAAGTAACAAAAAAAATAATAATTGATCATTATCATCACACATTATTACAGATAATAAATAATACTCACAAATAGAGTCAACAGTAACATTGCCATCATAACTGTAAATAATAAGAGTCAACTGAAGTACCAGATGAGGAGCAGCTTCCAAAAAACATTCAAAGACTCTCAGTAGTGAGATATCTTGCTCCTCTTTTAACATTTTAACATAATATTTTTTTTGTCCATAATTGTCTTTATCTTTACGGCACTGATACGACTGGCAGGCGTATTTAAGACAGTCAAAATAACGCAGCACCGGCGCTAATTGGAACACGAGAATAAATGGACAGCAGAGTTTTAGTTTTAGGATCCGTTTTGCCAGCGTTTGCTTTTTTACTCCCTCTGCCTTCGACTGTCAATAATAATAATTATTAATTATAAACAATTAATTTTATAAATAATAGGGTGACCCAAAAAAACAGACTATTTTTTTTTTCGAGTCTCTTCTGAAAATTTGTTGGTTTAAGATGTTTCAAGACGACTCTCCAAAAATCAGCTCGATAAAAAATTTTCAAGAGGTCGCTCACGAATTTTGAAAATATAAAAAATCATCGAAATTAGGATTTTTTTGTTCTAAATTTCTTCTTTCTCGTGGCAGCTATAGTTTATATTTATGAAATCATGACTACCCTGAAAATTTCAGCTCAAAATTAAAATATTTAAATGTCGCTCAAGAATTTTGAATGTTTCCGAGTACTGTCTCTTGGATGTTTTCGAGCGACCCTTGAATATTAATAATAAACCTTCTCAATTTTTTTACCATCAATTTGTATCATAATGAATAAAAATACAATCCGAGAAATAGAAATAATAAGTTATTTACATACTTTTTTATTTTTTAATTCAATTTTTAGGTTTTTTTAGCTGATTCAAAACTTACCCAATTTTATTGTTTAAGACTGTCCTGTATATTTTCGGTTATGCAAAAGTTATATTTAAGTGAAATGACAGTAATTGAGTTATAAAAAAATACAAAAACTAATTCAAAGTATTAGTTACATATTATCAGTTAATATTCAAAATTCTTGAGCGCCGTTTAAATATTTAAATATTGGGCTGAAATTTCAGTATAGTCATAATTTTACAGATATAAAATATTGCTGCCACGAGGAAGAAAAAATTCAGAAACAAAAAATTCCAATCATTTTTGATATTTTCAAAATTCTTGAGCGACCTCTTGAAAATTTTTTATCGAGCTGATTTTTGGAGAGGCTTCTTAAAAAATTGTAAGCCACCAAATTTTCATAAGAGACTCGAAAAAAAAAATAGTTGGTTTTTTTGGGTCACCCTAATAAATATTAAAAAAAAATAAATTTACCTCTGAGTCCTGCTCATACATTCTGATACTGACAATAATATTAATGAAAGACGGAATAAATAAGAATGCGGTGGTGATAAAAAAATATGTAAATTGTCCTTTCTCGTAATATCTCCATGATAAATTTAAATCAGTACACAAATCAACGATATGAGTTATTATTGATACGAATATCAAGAAAATGTCAAATCGAGTGACAAGTGCTTTGTTGTCTGGTACATCAGTAACATCAGCATTGAAGTTTGGTATGGGAAAAACTCCATCAAGTTCACAGTTGTCACTTGGATCATGTTCTTGTGATCTACTTTTTTAAAAATACTAGATAATAATTGTGTCCAGGATAAAAAATATTTTTATAAATAATTACAGTTTTCTCATATGAAGATTCGATTCCTTGTCGAGATGATTTAATTCCATTGAGCAGACTTTCAATTATTTGCGGAGTTTTCAGTTGAGTATTTTTTTTTATAGGTACTGAGGTTTTTAATTATAAATAATACATAGCGGATGATTAATTGGTGATGAGTAAACAAAAAATAAATTTGAAAGCAAACAAAACTATAAATGGTTATATTTTGTATGACATGTAGATATGGTGTGTTGTAGTTACATAGAAATGGAGATTTTAAAATGACACTGAAATTAGCCATGATCCTGAATGATACTGAAGTTAGCCGACGTCAAATAATTTTTGGATTTTTGTTTTTTAAATATAAATAATAAAAAAAAAAGTATTTTGAAAAATTGCATATATAGTTTTTTCAGTTTTCTACATGTGCATTTTTTTAGTTTTTTTTTTTTCTTATAAATTTGTTGTAAAGAAAAATCCTAAAATTATAAATTGTCTAGTAACTTCAGGATCATGATCCTGAAGTTAGCAGACATTTAAAAATTTTTGAATTTTCGTATTTCAATAAATCAATTGTAAAAAAAAAAAATAAAAATATGCACATGTAGAAAATTTAAAAAACTACAGGTGCAATTTTTTCAAATATTTTTTTTTTATCTTCTATCGTCTAATAAAAAATCCAAAAATTATTAGACGTCTGCTAACTTCAGTATCATGATCCTGAAGTTGACAGGCAATTAAAATTTTTGAATTTATTTTTCAATAATAGAATTTAAAAAAAAAATATGCACAGGTAGAAAATTTAAAAAACTACAAGTGCAATTTTTTAAAATATTTTTTTTTTGAAATTTATCGTTTTTAGAAAAATCCAAAAACTATTAGACGTCCGCGGACTTCAGTATCACAATAAGCCGACGTCTAACAATTTTTGGATTTTTTTTTCAACAAATAAATTTAAAAAAAAAACTAAACCAAAAAAATGCACATGTAGAAAATTAAAAAAGCTATAGGTGCAATTTTTGAATTTTTTTTTTCAATAATAGAATTTAAAAAAAAATATGCACAGGTAGAAAATTTAAAAAACTACAAGTGAAATTTTTTTAAATATTTTTTTTTTGAAATTTATCGTTTTTAGAAAAAATCTAAAAACTATTAGACGTCCGCGGACTTCAGTATAACAATTTTTGGATTCTTTTTTCAACAAATCAATTTAAAAAAAAACTAAACCAAAAAAATGCACATGTAGAAAATTAAAAAAGCTATAGGTGCAATTTTTGATTTTTTTTTTTTTTTTTCAAATTTACTTGTTCAAAAAAAAATCCAAACTTTTTAATCGTCTGCTCACTCCAGGATCATGATTTAAAAATAGAAATCTCGATTTTTAAATTTTTTAAAATTCTTTTCATGCATCTTACAAAATTTTTGTCTGTCAGTTCAGTATTTACTTTGTTAATTAAAAATAATTATATATTTTAAATATTTTACTAATGAGTGAAATAGCTGACAGTTGTCAGTTTTTTCAAATTTTATAATAAATGAATAAAATGTAAGTGGAGTAAAAATTAAAAAATGCGCATTTCAATAAATGCAAGATCCGTACGCGCATTTTTTTAAATTTAAATATTGTAATTTATTTAAAATATTCCTTCTAAATAACAAATATCCCAACTGACAGTCGGGAAAAGAAAATATGATACTGAAGCCGTCTAATAATGTTTGAATTTTTTTAAAAATCGATACATTAAAAAAAAATATATTTAAAAAAATGCACATGTAGTTTTGTAAATTTTCTACACATGCATATTTTTAGTTTTTTTTTTTTTATTTTATTTGTATAAAAAAAAAATTCAAAAAAATTTAATAGTCTTTTAACTTCAGGATCATAAAGAAATTCCTGTCACTAGCATCTAGTTCCATACTTTTCGTTTTGTTTTACCGCCTCATATATTTAGTGACATTTTTTTTATAATTTTGGCAGCCCGCAAAACAGACACATGGACATTTTTATTATTATTATTTAAAAAAAAAAATACAGCTGTTTCATTATTGTAAATTAGAATTTGAAATCTATTTTGCTATAAATATAAACATGGAGCAAACAAACGAATTTTTGAGTGAAACAAATGTTTTTTCCCAGTACATTGGAATAATAATTGCTGTCTTTGTGATTCTTCTAACTCTAGGTAATTATTTTTATCAATGATCATAAATTTAACCATAAATAAATAAACCGAAAAATAAAAATTATAAAAATTTATTTAAGACAAACGTATTTCATAGTATTTACAATAATTATAAAACATCAGTAGTATTATAAATAAAAAATACGCACACAATACATTGTAATAATACATGTAATACAAAAACGAGTACATATCAATTTTTTTATCAGTTTCAGTTAAAAAAAGTTATTACTGTTGCTTATAATAATAAAATCATACTAGAAATTTATGCATTTGACACTTGCGAGTCTTATAATTTATTTTGTGCTGATTAATTTTAAATTTCCATGTCCACATATTTTTGGTTTTTGAATTAATATAAAAAATTATTTTCAGTTTTCTTCACATGGCGGAAAAGAAAATCTGCAGGACGCAGTATTCTGGTCACGGGCTTGAGTGATGCTGGAAAAACTCTTCTGTACGCGCGTTTAGTCCATGATAAATTTATTGAAACCTATACATCTGCAAAAGAAAATATCGGTGATATTGATGTCAATGATGTGAGTTTTTTATTTTAATTACAATAAAATTTTAATTTTTTTACTCGAGTAACTTTGACTGTCATAAGAATTTGAATACTGGAAAAAATTGGAGTCACTTTTGAATTTTTGGTTTTAATTTTTAAAAAATTATGATCCTTAAAATTTTCGGATTGTTTTTCACAATTAATTCGAAGAAAAAAAAAAAACTAAAAATATGCACATGAATAAAATTTTAAAAACTATAAGTGCAATTTTTTATAATTTGTCATTTTAAAATAAATCCAAAAATTATTAATCGCCGGTTAACTTCAGTATCATAAAAAAATATGATACTGAAGTTAGCCGCCGTCTAATAATTTTCTGATTTTTTTTTAAACGGTAAAATATAAAACAAAAAATATTTGAAAAAATTGCACCTGTGGTTTTTTAAATTTTCTGTGTGCATTTTTTTATTTTTTGTTTTTTGTAATTTGTTTGTTGAAAAAAGAAATCCAAAAATTTTAAATTGTCTGTTAACTTCAGGATCATTAAAAAAATATGGTACTGAAATTAGCAGACGTCTAATAATTTTTGAATTTTTTTTTTAGACGATAATCTGTAAAAAAAAAAATATTTGAAAAAATTGCACCTGTAGTTTTTTAAATTTTCTATATGTGCATATTTTTAGATTTTTTTTTTTTTTGTAATTGACTTGAAAAAAAAAATCCAAAAATTACTAACTGTCTGCTAACTTCAGGATCATAAAAAATTATGATCCTGAATTAGCAGACAACTTAAAATTTTCGGATTGTTTTCCACAATTAATTTGAAGAAAAAAAAAAACTAAAAATATGCACATGAAGAAAATTTAAAAAACTATAAGTGCAATTTTTAAAAAAATTTCTTTTTTTATAACTTGTGATTTTTAAATAAATCCAAAAATTACTTTTATTTTTACATGACTTTAAATTTCCATAAACGTCATAAAAATTTGAAAAAATAATAAATTATAAAAAAAAGAATTTGAAAAAATTGCACCTGTAGTTTTTAAAATTTTCTACATGTGCATATTTTTAGTTTTTGTTTTTTTATAATTGATTCGTTGAAAAAATTCCGAAAATTTCTAATTGTCTGCTGACTGAATCATAAAAATTCAAAATTTTTAAATTTTACTTTGGCGGGTCAGAGTTACTCAGAGGTAATTTATATTTTTATTTATAAACTATACTGGCAATATTTAAATTTATGTGCAGTTTAATTTTTAATTAAGTCAATTAATTGTTATTTATATTTTTTTTTCAGAAAAGTCTACAAGTAGTCGATATCCCTGGTCATGAACGTTTACGATACAAATTTATTGATAAATATAAGACACAGGCTATTGGTTTAATTTATGTGATAGATTCGGTTTCTATACAAAAAGATATACGTGATGTTACTGAGTAATTAAAAAAATTCATATAAATTACTAATTATCTATACTGCAAAAAATTTGCAGTGAATGCGGATTATCTCCGTCAAGTCGGAGCAGATGACTGTAATTATTTAATTCCCTGAGTAAAATCAACTCCGAAGGGGAATTTATTTGAATATTAAAACTCCGGATTTAAATAAAATCCAGATCACTCCGAAATTTTACTAAAAAAAACAAACTTCTTTTTGACTCCATATGCGGATTGTTTTTTTTTAAAACTTCGAGTGATGGAGTAAATTTGAATTTAAATAAAATCCGCAATCACTCCGAATTCACTTCCGATTTTTTGCAGTGAAATGATAAATTACAAAAATTAATTTTATTTTTTCTTATAGATTTTTATACAACATACTGACAGATTCAAAAATTCAAAAGATTCCCGTGTTAATTCTCTGCAACAAACAAGACCAAACTATGGCCAAAGGCAGTGCTGTCATTAAAACGATGATTGAAAAAGAAATGAATCTAGTTCGCGTTACTAAATCCAATCAATTAGAAGCAACTGACGCTACAACAGCATCATCTTTCATCGGAATACAGGGAAAAGATTTTGAATTTTCTCATTTGAATACCAAAATTGAATTCGCTGAATCCAGTGCTTTTGATAAGGAATCCGATACTTCTGCTGATATTGTAAAAGTTAATGATTGGCTTGAAAAAATTGCTTAATTACTTGAAATTTTAATTACTATTATCAATGTCTTGTCATATTTTTTTTATATACTTAATGCTCATTTATTTTATTAATAAAATATAATATTTCCTTAGATAATTTTTTATTAATTAATCTCCCTCTTAATTAATTATTTTAATAAATAAATCAGTAATTTTTTTATGATCCTGAAGTTAACAGATAATTGATAATTTTCGGATTTTTTTTTCAACGGTTTAATTTAAAAAAAAAAAAAAACTAAAAAAATGCACATGTAGAAAATTTAAAAAACTATATGTGCAATTTTTTTAAATATTTTTTTTTTTATTATTTATCGTTTCAAATTGAGTTCAAAAATTATTAGACGTCGGCTAACTTCAGTATCATAATTTTTTTATCAATTAAAAAAAATTCGCTCGTTATTTAAAAAAAAAAATAAATTGGTAAAATTTACATTTTAATTATTAATTAAATAATTTAATTTTTTTGTCTTAATTTCGCTGTCACTAAAATTAATTAGAAATTTATCAATTAATTTTTCTAAAAAAAATAAGAAATTAATTTTTATATTAATTAAATATAGAAATATATGAAATGAAAATTTGAATTACTTTTAAATTTAAATCACAAATAAATATCACTCATATATTTTATCAGCTGATTTACGAAATATCAATACTCGTTTATTTTCAAAAAATGTAAATTTATTTTTTTCATCTTCACTAAAAAATCACAAAAAATTTTTGAATACTCAGTAATCACTTTTTAAATTGTAACCTTATAAATTACATAAATTTTCATTATATTTTTTTATATATTTAAACTTTTTTTTTGCGTGACGTCGCAATCTCTGGACAATAGATTAGATTATTGGTACAGAAACATAAATATGTATATATATATGTATTTACATAAAAAGTATGAATTTTTTTCTTACTTACGTAATTGAAATTACTGCAACAAGTCCAAGTATCTTTTGTTTTTGTTTTTGTTTTTGTTTATTGTTTTTTTTGTCAAGGTTCTAATTGTCGGTACTTTTTTTCAGTCACATAAATATATAGTACGCATATAGTAAATAGTATACAATATATATATGGCAGTATTTAGTACTAGGTTAAGATTTATCACAGAATTTATTGAACGGAGTAATAAAATATTTAAAAAAATGTCGATCTCATCTGGCAGCTCAATAAATGTCGATCTGGGAGGTAATTTTTTTTACAAACACTCGTAAATTTTTACAAACAATTTTCTTAATATAAAAAATATATAAAAATATTTAAATAATTTTATTTTTGACAGCCCGAGTAGCAGAGATTTGAAAAATTAATTTTTTGACACTCAACTGACGTTTAATAATTTTTGAATTTTTTTTTAAATAAATTATTTTTAAAAATCGCGCCTTTAGTTTTTTAAATTTTCTACACGTGCATATTTTGAATTTTTTTTTAAATAATAAATCATTTTTAAAAATCGCGCCTTTAGTTTTTTGAATTTTCTACACGTGCATATTTTTAGTTTTTTTTTTTTGTAATTTATTTGTTGAAAAAAAAAATCCAAAAATTTTTACTCCACTTCAGGATCATAATTTATTTAATTAGACAGTAAATTGATTCCATGACAACTGATCCCAGACAATTGATCCCCGGCAAATAATCACACAATTGATCCCACTGACAAATTTATAAAATAATTAATTATTAATTAATTACTATGACATGAGTAATTAAAATTCACTGTTAATTAGTTGATAAAAATCAATTGATCAATTGTTGATGGGATCAGATGTCGGTAGAATTTGTAGGAATCACTTGTGGTATGAAATTGTTGGGATCATTTGACAGCATATCCAGTAAATTTATTAATTAAAAAATCAACGACAATTAAAATTATTAATGAATCAAATTTTTTTTTAGGTATGAGAATAAAATATAAAGATAAAAGTGAAACATTTACTGAAGATCAATTAGATTGTAAAGAACCAATAGGACAATTCAAAACATGGTTCGAAGTCGCCAGTAAAACTCCAGGTATCCAGGAGCCCAATGCCATGTGCGTTGGAACGGCTACAAAGTAATTGATAATTACCATTCCCTAATTAATTACTCAGTGTACTTAGTAATTAATAAATCTATCAATTTATTTAAGAGATGGCCTACCGTCAGTACGACCAGTTTTGCTAAAAGGATTCAGTGATAAAGGTTTCAAATTCTATACTAATTATGAAAGCCGCAAAGGACGTGAATTAGTAAGTTAATTAATTAATTAATTAATTTATTAATTGATTTATTTATTTATTAAGTGATTTAATTTTTCAGGCTGAAAATCCAGTGGCTGCATTGACATTTTTCTGGGAACCCTTACGACGAACTGTAAATTTTAATGAATTTATTTATTTATTAATTAATTTTGTGGTAATTAAATTTTTTTAATTAAGGTACGAATTGAAGGCAGCGTAGAAAAGACATCTGCTGAAGACTCAGATAATTATTTTTTATCACGGCCATTTGCGAGTCAAGTTGGAGCTCACGCGAGTAAACAGAGTTCTGTTATCGCGGGGAGAGAATCGCTGATGATTAAAGAACGCGAATTGTTGGCGCAGTTTCCTGATGGAAAAGTACCGCGTCCTCCATGCTGGTAATTTATATTTTAAAGTTTAAAAAAAATTATTTACTTCAATTCACGCGCAATGCAGCCAGCGGTGATACTTATGGAAAATATATCAAATATATGTATGAATATTTTTTTTTACAGGGGAGGTTTTATTGTAATTCCAAAAACAGTCGAATTTTGGCAGGGGCAGAGCGACCGGTTGCATGATCGCATTCGATTCCGTCGTCCGGGTCCTCATGAAAAAATTGACAACATTCTGGTGCATCAAGGAGACAATGGTTGGGTCTATGAACGGCTGTCGCCTTAATTAATTAATTAATTAATTAAGTAAAATAACATCAAATTAATGCATTTGTTGTTTATTATTTTGTTCAAAAAATTTATAAAGCCGCTTACAGAAAAACTACTGGGTCAGTTTTAAAATTTCCCGCTGCAGTCCTAGAAAATAAATAACATATTTTTTTTAGAAGCTGTAATTAATGAATTAAATTTAATTACCTTGCTCACTTTTCCACACGTTTTTTACACTTAATTTACTGTCTTGTTTTATTAAATTTTCAAATTCTCTCATGTTACCGCCGACGCCAAAGTAATAACTTTTACCTGCTACGTATCTGCAATTTAAGTTCAATTAATTAATTTATTAATTATTAATTAGTGATAATGATTTTACCCAACTCCTGTAGGCTTCAGATGTCTCTTGAATATTTCGTATAATTTTTTATGATTGTCTGTATTGTAAATTGTCTCGCAACTCAGAATTAGATCATAGTAATTATTTTCTCTTGTTAATAATTCGTCGAAAGATTCCCAGTCACCGGAGTAAAATTCTGATATTTTATTTATGTCGTCAGAGCTTTGAATATTTAAAGCGACGTTCGGTATCGTCACTAATTGAATGACTTCATTATTCTGTAAAAAATTAAATTTTTAATTTTAAATCCATCCCGCGCTTTTTATAAAATTATTAATTTTTAAATTTTAAAAATAATCCGGCGCTTTTTATAAAATTTTTAATTTTAAAATTTAAAAACTATCCCGCGCTTTTTAAAAAATTATTAATTTTTTAATTTTAAAAATAATCCCGCGCTTTTTATAAAATTATTAATTTTTAAATTTTAAAAATAATCCCGCAATTTTTATAAAATTATTAATTTTTAAATTTTTAAAATAATCCTGCAATTTTTAAAAAATTATTAATTTTTAAATTTTAAAAATAATCCCGCAATTTTTAAAAAATTATTAATTTTTAAATTTTAAAAATAATTCCGCGCGTTTTATAAAATTATTAATTTTTAAATTTTAAAAATAATCCCGCAATTTTTAAAAAATTATTAATTTTTAAATTTTAAAAATAATCCCGCAATTTTTAAAAAATTATTAATTTTTAAATTTTTGAAATAATCCCGCGTTTTTTAAAAAAATTACTCACGTAGTCTTGAAAATGAACAGTAGATCCTTTTAATAATAAAAAAATACCAACGATTCCTGCGCCACATCCTAGATCAAGGACTTTTAGATTTTTAAAATCAATGTCTTGATGATTTAAATATTTTATCAAATCAAAACTGCACTCCCATATTTTTAACCCGCCTTCAAAATTAAAAATAAAATATTGCATTAATTAAATTGACTAATTGATGTACAAAATAATTAATTAATAAATTTCATACCTTCATAAACAGCAGGAAGTAAATCAGAATGTTGCGACTCAGCTTTAATAATATTTTCGTACTTGTCATTGTTGAGATCTAGCACAAGATTGTCAACATTTATCACTTTCAAATTGACATCTTCGGTGACATCAATCGATACACAGTCATCAGTAATTTTAATTTGCTCATCAGTTACATCAATCTTCGTAGCAGGGAACCACGTCAAGTTACTCTGCTGCTTGTCGTCTTAAAAATGAATTCAAATTTCCCGCGTGTTTTTTAAAACTTAACCTCTCATTTAATAAATATTATTTTAGATAAACTATTGATTATTAATTACCTGGTTTTTTTTCATCTTCAGAAAAGCAGAATTTGAACATTTTGATATATTTTATATATATCAAATATATAATTAATATCTGGATTATTTTTTAATAATAATTTGAAATAAATAAAAATAATCTTACACGTGCAAGATTGTCGTCTCTGAACTTCATAGAAATGGCCACGGTGTGAATTTTTCTTTTGAATTTTGAATTTTGAATTATAATTACAAAAAATTATTAATTATAAGAATAAAAATAAAAATAATTAATTTTTTAAGAATAAATAATTAATTTTTTAAAATAAAAAATTCAAGTTTTTGAATTTGCCGCCCGTGCAATTTGGCGCGCATGCGCGAAATTTAAATGACAACTAAGCGACCTCTCTCTTCTACTCCATAATTTATCAGTAATTTCACGTGACACACGTGTGTTTGTTATTAAAATAATAATAATTAAGTATATTAATTAATTAACAATTGACAATTATAACAAATTACTAATTAATCATAACAATAATTACGCGTAAATTAAATTTGAGTTTAAAAGTTGAAGTTTAATGTCCAAGTTTATTTGTAAAAATTTTTTCTAACCTGTGATTGTAATTTTTATCTCATTAATTAACTTAAAATTACTAATTACGAACGTTAAATTATGTTTGTAATAATAAACTAAACATTTATGACAGTAATAAAAAAAATTTTGAATTTTGACGGAAAAAAAAAATTATTTAATTTAAAAAAAAATGTAAGTAATTTCTGTCATATCTTTGATATTTGTCATAAATTAATTAAAAATTTAATTCTTTACAATTTTTCTTGCAGTTTAAATTATCGCGGGAAAAATAAAAAATTCAAATTTTTAAAATAAAAAATTGCCATGAAAAAAAAATCGAATAAAAATATGAGTGACTCAGAGTCAGAAGATGCAGGACCCAGTGGACCAGTAGAAAATGCCTGGGCATTAAAAATCCCCGAGTTCAAGCCCGAGGACAATCCGAATCGTCTGCTAGAAGAGAGTTCATTTGCAACTTTGTTTCCCAGGTACCGTGAAAATTATTTAAAGGAATGCTGGCCTCTGGTGCAAAAGGCCTTCGATAAATACGGAATAAAACCCGAGTTAGATTTGATGGAGGGCAGCATGAGAGTAAAAACCACCAGGAAAACCTGGGACCCGTATGTTATTATCAAAGCCAAGCAGTTTATAAAATTACTGTCGCGGTCGGTGCCGTTTGAACAGGCGGTCAGAGTCCTGCAGGACGACATTGACGCGGACATAATAAAAATCGGTAGTTTAGTGCGAAATAAAGACAAATTTATAAAGAGACGACAGAGAATTATCGGGCCGAATGGTGCGACGTTGAAGTCAATCGAGCTGCTGACCAATTGCTATGTCCTGGTCCAGGGCCAGACCGTGTCCGCAGTCGGTCCCTACAAGGGACTGCAGCAGGTGCGGAAAATAGTCGAGGACACGATGAATAACATCCACCCAATTTACAACATCAAGGCGCTGATGATAAAGCGCGAGCTGGCCAAAGACCCGAAGCTAAAGAACGAGAACTGGGACAGGTTCCTCCCCAAGTTTAAGAGCAAGAATATTTCAAAGAGGAAGCAGCCGCTGAAGAAGAAGGAGAAGAAAGAGTACACTCCGTTCCCGCCCCCGCAGGCTGAGAGTAAAATGGACAAGCAGCTGGCCAGTGGCGAGTACTTCCTGACTAAGGAGCAGAAGAGGGCCAAGCAGAAGAAGGAGATCGACGAGAAGCACCAGGAGGCTGAGAAGAAGAGACAGGACAGGCGCCAGCAGGCTTTCGTTCCACCGGAAGAGTCTAGTGATGACAAGAAACGGAAAGATGTCGATGCTGGTGCTCTTGATGTTGACAAACTCAAGGACAAGATCAATAAGAGTTTAAAAAAAAAACGTAAATTTAAATAAATTTTTTTAGAATTTATTGTAATTAATAATAAAAATTAATTTAAAATTTTATTGATTTTTTATAAATTTTCTTATTAAAAAAAATAATTGTTTAAATTAATTTTTTTCGCGCCAAATTTATTAAATTAAATTCCAGGAAATTACCAACCGATAATTGGAAGTAATTAAGTGAAAACTAGTTATTAATTATATTTGCGAGCGTAATTAATTATCATTAGAAAAATCAAGAGGAATATTAACAAAACAATTAAATTTTTATTTTGTTACTTTTTTTTTTACAAAAACACTTTACCTAATTTATTAATTAGTCAATTACAGTAATAATTAATCTACTTAATGAGACTATCAGTTATTGATTAACGTTAACACACAAATTAATTACATTCGATTTATCATATTCCGGCATTCATACATTCAACTTCTTAATTACTAATTTATTTTTTTTTGCCAGCCGGCAAAATTTATAAAAACAAATTAATTACTTAATTTACTATATTACATTATAATTATTAATTAAGTATCCGAATTTTAATTATGATAATAATAAAAATAAATTGCGATATTTACATATAATTTTATGATACTGAAGTTAGCCGACTAATAATTTTTTGATCCTTTTAAAAACGATAAATTATGAAAAAAAAAATATTTGAAAAAATTGCACTTGTAGTTTTTTAAATTTTCTACATGTGCATTTTTTTTTTTTTTTTTTTTTGTAATTGATCTGTTAGAAAAAAAATTCAAAAATTGTTAATTGTCCGCTAACTTCAGAATCATAAGTTAGCCGACTAATAAATTTTTGATTATTTTTCAACAGATAAATTATCAAAAAAAAAATATTTGAAAAAATTGCACATGTAGTTTTTTTAATTTTCTACATGTGTATTTTTTTAGTTTTTATTTTTTCGTAATTGATCTGTAGAAAAAAAAATTCAAAAATTGTTAATTGTCTCCTAACTTCAGGATCATGAGTTAGCCGACGTCTATTAATTTTTTGGGTTTTCTAAAAACGATAAATTATGAAAAAAAAAATATTTTAAAAAATTGCACCTATAGTTTTTTGAATTTTCTACATGTGCATTTTTTTAGTTTTTTTTTTTTTGTAATTAATCTGTTGAAAAAAAAATTCAAAAATTTGTAACTCTGTCAACTTCAAGATCATAAGTTAGCCGACTAATAATTTTTTGATTCTTTTAAAATCGATAAATTATCAAAAAAAAATATTTGAAAAAATTGCACTTGTAGTTTTTCAAATTTTCTACATGTGTATTTTTTTAGTTTTTTTTTTTTGTTATCGATCTGTTGAAAAAAAAATTCAAAAATTGTTAACTCTGCTAACTTCAGGATCATACAATTTTAATATTTCGTATCTCAAAGCCTTCGTAATTTTTTTTTTTTCAAATTTGAATTTAAAAATCACTGGCGCTTTGATTGACGAAATAATCACAGTTATAAAAAAAAATTAAATGCATTTCGTTAAAAATAAAAATTTTTTTTAATTACAATTTTATTTTTTTTTTCAAAAAATTTTTTTTTAGAGTATTTGTTAATTTTTTTTTTAATTTATAATTAATAATAATTTTTTAGCACAACCAAGTGAAATTACTTAATAAATTTATAATAATTATTAAAAAAATAAATCTCTGGATTTAATTTTACAAATTTATTTATTAAATTATGCATTTAATTTAATTATTATTAACTATATATTAATTAGATATCTTATGAAAATTTTTAATGAACACAAATCATTTAATGTCGAATTTACTCACTTAATTTTACGTACGTTAAACAATTAATTATTAATAATAATAATAATTGAGTATTTTAATCAGTGATCAAGTAAAGAGAACTTTCATATCAATTATAAAATTTATAAATGGAAGATTTTATTTTATATTTACATATTATGTATAGAAGACTAGATACATAAAAAAAATATTTTTATTAATTAATTAATTAGTCAATCATTTGATAATTTTAATAATCAGAGTTTTGCTCAGCAAAATGTTACTGGAATAATTAAAGTTAAATGCAATCACGTGAATTTACGTTATCATTTATCATTAATTGCCGTAGTATTAAATACTTAAATTATTAAAACATCTTGACATTTTTTTTTTTAATAAAATTAATTACTGTATTTTAATGGAACACTTGATCGGATTATAAACTTATTTTTTTAATTAAATCTTTTTAAAATAATTCCTGACTTTTTTTTTTATGGAAAACAAAATTTTTATTACGTAGTCTTATTTTTCGGAGTATTTATTAAATTTGAAAAAAAATTTACAGTAATATATATGTATATATATATATGACTGTGTGATAAAAATCGACTATTTTTTTTTTTATCAAAAATTATACGGAAATTATTTATGGAAAACTTTTTTTTTAAGTTTGGAATTTTGTAACTCATCAGCAAATCAGTGGAACGGAAAAATCAATGGATATTTTTATTGTAAATTGAAGGCTCTACAAAAAAGGTCTCTTATAATTTTTTGATAAATTCGATTTTTAAAAAATTACTCCAAGTAAAAGTTGAATTCCTGGTAAATTTTTATAATATTTGACTTTTCCCGCGAAACTATTAGAGTTATCACAAAATGTCTCAGGACCTTTTTTGTAGACCAGTTCATTCCCTACAATTTATGTCTCATAAATTTTTCAAAATTCCTGAAAGCTCTTTAGTTATTTGTATTTGAATGTCAATTTGTTAAAAAATAATTTTTTGATTTTATTTTTCTAAGTCCACAATATATATTAGACTGATTCAAAAAAATCGACTAATTTTTTTTTTCTATATTATATCGAAAATATTGTTGGAAATGACGAAAAAAAAATACTGTGAAAGTTTGAGCTCTTAATATTAATATTAACAACTGCCGCATCGCGATTTTCTATTTTCCGTTTAAATAACATGGGAAAATTTATTTTTTCAGCTTTGGAATTTTGTAGCTCTCGGTGGGACCAATACTTTTAAATGTTCAAGACATATTCTTATGGGAAATTTGACGCTCTACAAAAAAGGTCTCTTATAATTTTTCGATATTTTTATTTCTTCAAAAGTAATTCGAAGTTAAAATTAGATTGACGATAAATTTTTACATTTTTTAAATTTTTTGACGCAACCATCAACTTTATCCGAAAATTTTAGAGGACATTTTTTGTAGAGCATTTTATTTCCTACAACTTATCTCAGAGAAAATTTTCGATAATTCTCATAAGTCGTAAGTTATTCGCAATTAACTGAAAATTTAATATAATTAATTTTAAGCAACAAAATTTAGATTATTTAAGAAAATTTTCAGTTAATTGCAGATAACATACGACTTAAGTGAAATATCGAAAATTTTCTCTGAGATAAGTTGTAGGAAATAAAATGCTCTACAAAAAATGTCCTCTAAAATTTTCGGATAAAGTTGATGGTTGCGTCAAAAAATTTAAAAAATGTAAAAATTTATCGTCAATCTAATTTTAACTTCGAATAACTTTTGAAGGAATAAAAATATCGAAAAATTATAAGAGACCTTTTCTGTAGAGCGTCAAATTTCCCATAAGAATATGTCTTGAACATTCAAAAGTATTGGTCCCACCGAGAGCTACAAAATTCCAAAGCTTAAAAAATAAATTTTCCCATGTTAATTAAACGGGAAATAGAAAATCGCGATGCGGCAGTTGTTAATATTAATATTAAGAGCTCAAACTTTCACACCATTTTTTTACGTCATTTCTAACAATATTTTCGATATAATGAAGAAAAAAAAATTAGTCGATTTTTTTGAATCAGTCTAATATATATAATTAAAAATAAAACCAATTAAGCGCATATACAGACCCTTTGTTTTTTTTTTTCAATTATACGTATGTTTTTAAAAAAAGTCACTCACCCAAAAGTAATTTACACGAGTTTACAATTGTCCTCTTACAATAAATTTAATAATAATATAATTATTAAATATAAATTACCAGCTAGCTTACCGATATATTCATTTTAAATTACGTTAGAGTCTACTTATATATTAATTTCGTAAAGTAAAAAGCTAATGACCGTGGTTGTAAAGGTGCCACCGCTGTGACTCGACACTGGAGTCGCATTTCTCGGCAGTGATTCCGCGCTGCGCGTGATACTTTGAGTCCATGCAGACGGGGATCCTCGAGTGTCTTATCAACCCGCCCTCGAGGTACCTCCACTTCTGGTTTTCACTTCCGTCGCAGACCTGCATCAGCAGGGTCGTACCTTTCGCGTACATTGGAAGAGTCAGACACAGCTCGTGGTGTTTTATCAGTCCGTCTTTGGTCAGACTCCATTCCTAGAATTTTATTTTCATTTTCGTAACTTCTGGCGGTAATTTAAATTATCAGTAAATAAGGATTCAAATTATCAATTACCTGATTCCCGCCAGTGTCGTGACAGGGATAGAGACCGACGTTGCCATCTAATAGGTGTCCCATACTATCGAGACAAGAGTGCCCTTGTTTTAGTGAACCACCAGGACCTCCTTCGCTAGTCGGTATCACTAATTCTGGATATACATTTTTCAAATACCAACTGAATGGTTTGCAATGCAATTTTTTCTTCAATTCAAGTCTGTCTGCGATGCTAGAAATTTAAATAAAATTTTAGTCAAGATTTGTTGGGTTGAATGATCGGGTGGAGGTGGAAGTGGGCGAGGATGGGGTGAGGATCAAGTTTTGAGTACAAGTTGTATTTGTTTGGGGACTTGGGGGTTGAAAGAGCAAGTGGAAGAGGTTGAGAATGAGAATGAGGATGAGGATGAGAAATGAAAACGTACTTTCCGTAGGGTATGTTCCGTGCAAGAGGGACCGCGTTGTAATAGAAGTGCTTATAGTCATCCATCCAGACTTCAGCGGCACGTCGGGTATTTCTGGCAAACACGTTTCCACTTCCGCCGGGAAACGAGTACGGGTGACGTTTGCGAAATACGTGGCCGACTCGCGAGCAAGGTATTATCTCCAAACTTCCACCGCACTGCCATACACGGAAGGATATTTCTGTAATAATTCATTTTTTTTAGAATTTGTCTCAGATTTAATAATTGCGATTGTTTGTAAATTTAAAAAAAAATTTTTCCCGCCAATTACACGGAAAGAAAATTATGGGAAGTTTTGCTATGACATTATGGGAATGGTTCCCATAATGGTATGGGAATAGTACCTATACTACTATAGGGATGGTTCCCATATATTATGGGAACCATCCCCATAATAGTATGAGAATAGTTCCCATACCATTATGGGAATGGTTCCCATATGATTATGGGAATGGTTCCCATAATCATATGGGAATGGTTCCCATAATGGTATGGGAATAGTACCTATACTACTATAGGGATGGTTCCCATAATAATATGAGAATAGTTCCCATACCATTATGGGAATGGTTCCCATACCATTATGGGAATGGTTCCCATAATCATATGGGAATGGTTCCCATAATCATATGGGAATGGTTCCCATATTGGTATAGGAACTGTTCCTATAATATTATGGGAACCATTCCCATATCATTATGGAAACCATTCCCATACTATTATGGGAATGGTTCCCATATTGGTATAGGAACTATTCCTATAATATTATGGGAACCATCCCTATAATATCATAAAATTTTTTTTTGCACAATAGTGTAGAAATTTTCCAAAATTTGAATTTTCTTGAATGTTTTGTGCTGACAAAAAATTCTTGTTAAAAATTTTAATGTTTTTTTTGCCAAATACGATTTTTTTTTTTCAATGTTTGAATTTTTGTTTTTATGTTTAATAATATTTCTGTGTATTGTAGAAGTGATTACCACACTTATTTAAAATAATTTTTTTATGATAATATGGGAACCATTCCCATAATATTATAGGAATGGTTCCTATAATAGTATGGGAACTATTCCCATAATATTATGGAAATGATTCCCATAATGGTATAGGAACCATTCCAATTGCATTATGGGAATCATTCCCATAATATTATGGGGATAGTTCCCATACTATTATAGGAATCATTCCCATAATATTATGGGAATGGTTCCTATAATTTATGGGAATGGTTCCTATAAATTATAGGAACCATTACCATAAATTATAGGAATGATTCCCATAATATTATAGAAAGTATTCCTATAAATTATAGGAACCATTCCTATAATTATAGGAATCATTCCTATAGTGTTATGGGTATCATTCCCATAATTATAGGAACTATTCCTATAATTATGGGAAACATTCTTATAATTATAGGAACCGCTCCCATAATTTATGGTCGTAATTCCTATGATGGTAAAAAAAATTTCAAAAAAATTAATAAGTAATTACCCAAATTTTCTCCGCCCCAAACATCCATTTGTGTGTCATATTTCCCCAGCTGTTCAAAGTAAGCTTTGTCGATGACAAACAAACCCCCAGCAATCATCGGTGTCCTTATCGCTTGTGTTGGATCTTTTTGTCTGGCGGTTCTTTCAGTTTGACTCAAATATTCCCATTTGAATACTAAGCTCCAATCAAATCCGCCTCTCAAATCTGCTGATGCGCCTTCATTCAAAAATTTTTAATTTGAATACTTGATTATTGTTTTTTTTTTTTTCAAATTTATTATTTTCTTACCGATATATTGAAATGTATCCATGCTGATTACATCGATAACTGGACAGACAACGCGACTAGGATCTTCGGCAACTCTTTCGAGTAATGGCTCGAGCCAATCGGCGTTACACTCGCAATGAGAGTCGAGAAACGTCAGTACGTTGGCTATCGCAGCGTCAGCACCACGTACCCGCGATCTCATCAGACCTTCACGTTTTTCATTTCTTATCACTCTCACTTTATGAATTTTCGATAATTCTTCTCCGTCTTCGGCTGTTTATTTTGAAATTCAAAAAAATTAATTAAATTTTTTGTTTGTTTTCAAAATTTGAAAAAAAAAAAAATTCTACTTACGGTGATCACTAAAATCATCTACGAGAATTATTTCTTTGATCAGATGCTCTGGGCTTCTATTTAGGACACTGTAATTAAAATTAATTACTATCAATTAATTTTCAAAATATCGAGATATTAGTGGGGGAGTTTGGTAATTTTTCAAATTTTTTTTTGCAAACCATTCAAATATTTTTTCATTGCCGTCGATAAATTTTCGCGCGAAGAAAACTTTTGAATTTAAAATTTATTTGCGCGCGAAAAAATTTGAATTTGAAATTTTAAAAAATTGATTTTGAAAAATATTAAGATAATTTTTTTTTTTTATTTTTACCCGAATCTATTTTAAGAAAAATTTTTAATTAAAAATTTGAATTTTTATTAATTTTCCACAAGTCTAATTAACGAGGTCATTAAATTGAAGTCATTGCCAAGCATTAAAATAATTTTGAAACTTAAACATAATTTTATTTTTCCCATCTTGGAATAATAATAATAATCCCAGACGGCGCATTTTACCCAGTCGCCAACAAATTTAAAAATATGACGCGTAGAGTGAAAAATGTCTTAATTAATGCCGCGGTTACGGTTTGAACTTTTTTATATACGAGGAACAAACTGTATAAGTAAAGATAAAATGTAGATGACTTATAAAGGGTTTTAATTCACTTCCCCCACTCCCTTCCGGCGAACACTTCGTGCGTGCAAATAAAATGGATATCGACTGCGGAATTGCGATTAGAAAATTCCATCAGTTTCCATTCCCTCAATCCATTGAAACTTCTCTCTTATTTTATATTTCTTAAATTATTTTTTTTTTATCCCGAAAGAGTAAACGGAAAACGACATTTGCTATTGGAAAATTTTTATCCATTTCCGGTGTTTAAATAGAAACCGGTTTATTTCTGTATTTACATTTCCTACTTTTTAATATGAAATATATTTTTAAATTAAATTTTCTTTTTTTTTATCAATTATTTCTTTACCTGACTACAGTTCGCAGTAATGTTGATCTTGCCTCGTTATGAAAAGTTATAATTACGGAAGTAGGTGGCAGATCACGTCTCCATTGTTTTAGACGACACCTGAAAAATATAAAAATTTTTTTTTTTTAAATAAAAAATTTGAAAAAAAAAAAAAACAAGAGGCGAAACTGGACGAAACTTCGAGTTTCCTCTGCTCGAAAATAAATTTTCCTCCAAAATCTGGGAAAATAAAAAAAAAATTTCCACCGTCACTGCAAGTTCATCTCATATATTTTATAAAATCGAATTTCGACGCGAGAATTTAAATAAAAAATTAAAATCAATGGCAAGTAAATAAAAATGAAATATGAATGGACACAAAATGATGGATGATTAAGATAACAATCGTGAAAATTTAAACCCACTGCGACACGTATGATCGCGAATAACCACCGCGCCGCGACAGGAAAAAAAATTGGTCGGCTCTTACGCTCGCGTTGGATATCAACGCAGCCTCCGTTCATTCGCGGGTTTGTTTCCCATCAATTTCTCACTCCTCGGGTCTGAAACTCGACAACTATTTAAACTATTTACACGAACATACTCGTCTAATTACCAAATACTACTCAGTCTCGTCGCGAAAACAATTATATCCAATTACAGCTGGCATTTAATTTATTAATTTATTTATTTTGTTGGAGAGAAATTCTATCGGATTTTAGACTGTACTGGCTCTTGTTAAATTTATTAGATTAGAAAGTATTTTCTTATAAATAAATATATAGATGGATGGATGGATGGATGGGTAAGATTAAAAAATAAAATAAAAGTAATATGGCATAAAAGGTCCGCGTCAGAATGTCACGAGCTACATAAATGCGGCGAGACGGTAAAACGATCCCCAATATGTCAGCTTAAGATTTTTTTGCTTTTTTCATCTTATCCTCAAGATAAACTCACGAAACGTGCGTTGAATTATCCTTTCTATACATTATTATTTTTTTTTTTGTCACCAAAAAAAAATTTATTCTACTTTATGGAGAAATTTTTTTATTATTTAATTGAAGGTTATTAATTAAATTTATTGTCACTAGATCAAGTATAAATTTGAAAGCTGATATGGATTTTTTTTAACAGAAGTCGACTTCCGGCCTGACGTAGTAAAAAATTTAATTAATAATTTTTGAACGGAGAAATATTTGACATTAGGAAAATTATTTGAAAACAGCTTAAATATTGGTTGTATGGAAAAATTTATAAGGACCTTTTTTGTAGGGAATTTAATTATCTATCGAAAAGGTTTCTGTGAATTTTCCTATATTTTCATTATTTTCCCCGGAAATTCAGTATATAAACTTAGCCACAGTAATATTCGATTTTCCTAGTTGATAAATTTTTGAAAATTAAATTTGAGGCCCAAAAATGAGTTTTAGGTGAAAATACAAAGAAACCTTTTTGGTAGGAAATTCAATTTTCTATCGAAAAGGTCTCTATGAATTTTCCTATATTTTCAATATTTTCCCCGGAAATTCAATTTATAAACTTAGCCACAGTAATACTTGATTTTCCTAGTTGATGAATTTTTGAAAATTAAATTTGAGGCCCAAAAATAAGTTTTAGGTGAAAATACACAGAGACCTTTTTGGTAGGAAATTCAATTTTCTATCGAAAAGGTCTCTGTGAATTTTTCCATATTTTCATTATTTTCCCCGGAAATTCAATTTATAAATTTAGCCACAATAATATTTATTTTTCCGTTGATAAATTTTTGAAAATTAAATTTGAGGCCCAAACATGAGTTCTAGGTAAAAATATAAAGAGACCTTTTTGGTAGAAAATTTGATTTCCTATCGAAAAGGTCTCTATAAATTTTTCCAAATTACTAGTATTTTCCCGCGAAATTTAATTTATAAACTTTGTACTCCATTTTGAAAAAAAAATTTCCCGGGTTAGTTTGCCCTCCCCTATTTAATATGCAATGAGAATTCGAACAATAGTTATTTGTAAGGCAAAAATTAAATTTATTTAGAGCTCAAAATTAAAAAAGTGAGGTAAAAAATTTTACAAGTACTGCAAATACACACTTATGTTTCATATGTACACATTTGTAGCAAATATATGCATATAGGAGTTGTATGTGTAATTGAAGTGAGTACATGTTTTACTTTCGCATCTAGAACGTACACAAAATGTAAGAGGCCACTGAACGATCGAGTGGACCAAATACCTGTTGGTGCATCGATGAGTACTGTGTACTCTGTACTCTATACTTTTCTCTTCGTTCACATGAAAATCCATTCAGTTGCGTCACTGATTAATATGTTAAATCTTAGAATAAAAAAAATTTTTTTTCGCATCAATTAATAGCCGAGTAAAAAATGAAAATGTTACGCAGCGGGAAGTGGGTCGAGATTACCGAGAGATGAGATCGATTGGGAAATTGGACGAGAGATTGTAGATTTAAAAATAGCCGTGCGTGGATTTGTTGAAAAGTAGAACGAGACTTTGTCTACTTGATTTTTTTTTTTTATTTTTTTATTTTAAGGGAAATTTTCATTCTGAGTGAGTACGCGGTGTGTGGGTAATGTCGTTGTGGGAGGAAAAGGGGGTTGGGGATGAAATACGAGGAATTCTTATTGGATACTCTGGAAGCCGGGAATTATATAGGAAACGTATAAAACGAGGTCGCGATTCGAGGACGTTTATAGTGAAATATTAAGTTCCGTTTTTGGTTGATGATTTAAATTTATTTTGTTTGTTTGTTTGGGTACTTGGGAAAGTATCGTAATTTAATTAACTATTTATTGGCTTATTTTTATATCGTAGTTTATTTGAGGTGAGGTTGAGGTACTCGATAATGTCAGGAAATGAGGTTTCGCTTCTATTTCGACAGATTACTAGGCAATGTTTATTTTTGAAATCATTTTCCGGCTTAAATAATGCGTGTATGGAAAAATATATAGAAACCTTTTTTTTAGGGAATTTAATTTTCTATAAAAAAGGTCTCTTTGAATTTTTATGTATTTTCATTATTTTCTCCGGAAATTCAATTTATAAATCCAGTCATAATATTAATTTTCCAAAAAGTCGATCAATTTTTGAAAATTAATTTTGTGGCTCAAATATCCGTTTGAGCTAAAAATATAAGAAGACTTATTTTGTAGGGAATTTAATTTTCTATAAGAAAGGTCTCTATAAATTTTCCCATATTTTCATTATTTTCCCCGGAAATTCCATTTATAAATTCAGTCATAATATTAATTTTCCAAAAAGTCGATCAATTTTTGAAAATTAATTTTGAGGCTCAAATATCCGTTTAAGCTGAAAATATAAGAAGACCTTTTTTGTAGGGAATTTAATTTTCTATAAAAAAGGTCTCTTTGAATTTTCCCGTATTTTCATTATTTTCCCCGGAAATTCCATTTATAAATTCAGTCATAATATTAATTTTCCAAAAAGTCGATAAATTTTTGAAAATTAATTTTGTGGCTCAAATATGAGTTTTAGGTAAAAATATAAAGAGACCTTTTTTGTAGAGAATTCAATTATCTATAAAAAAGGTCTCTATGAATTTTTTCATATTTTCATTATTTTTCCCGCAAAATTTAAATTTACAGACCGGAAAAATAAAGCAGGACGATTTTGAAATAACTTGTGAATATTTTAAAAATAATTAACAGAAGTTGTATTTTAATAAGCGCCGCTGTCCTATAAAGAAGACTCTCCTATTAATGAATGTGTATGCACTATGGATATGATCCTGAGTCAGTGCTCGTATTGCATACGGTGCAATTAGAAAGGATGTGAGAGAGCAGTTCACATTCTGGCATACATGTTATATTACTCAGATATTGCACGATTTCTAACGTCAACATAAAACCCATACTATACTGAGAGACCCGAGAATGAGCGAAGAGGTGAATAAGTATTAAGAGAGTACCGAGATGAAATCGCAACAGGAAAACATGCCTCAAGCACTATGACCTTAATCCATTTATTTTCTTTACTAGGGCAAATTAAATTTACATTTTATTTTATATCTCAACGCTTTTACAAATATTTCAAATAAAATAGTAATCATCTCTATCTGATTATACTTTTTTCAGATCCTAAATAAATATTCAGTGCCAATAAAACCCAACCATAAAGAAAATAAATTTTCAAATGCCGAAAAAATTAGCCGCTAAAAAAATTTCATTATTTTTTATCTAATTTCAGCCGTTAAATATTTTGGAAAAATATGACCGTCATAAAAAATTTTTTTGGGCAAAATGAACCCATGGAAAAAATTTTCGGTTTTTTTCCTTTTTTCAAAATTTGAGGCCACTGCTGAGGATTCTACGCAATTGAAATCTTGATATAATTTTTTTTTTCAATGCAGCAGATCGAAATTTACACCCCAGCCAATTTTTGAACCGATCCATCGACTTTTTGATTTTTTAAACCCAAATTTCCCCGTCCATTTTATCTCTGATAATTACGGAAAATTTTGTAGCCCGTTTTTCGCGATAATTTATGGAGATAGAGAAAAATTGATAAGGACAATTTTTATAGAGAATTAAATTTCCTACAAAAAAGTATTCTTGACATTTTCTCCTAGGACAACAATTTGATGTACAAAAGTGCTTTTAAAAAAAAAATGTCTCGCTGGAGTTGCAGTTGCGATGAAAAAATAAAATAATTATCTTTGTAATTTTATTTTAATTGAAAAGTTAAATTGCTTCCAGTTAACATGTTTTAAAATATATAATAGAAAATAAAGTTGGAGAATTTTTATCGCCGACTTAGCAACTCATCACTTTCCTTATCTGGCATTTTAGTGTCCAAGTTTTTAAAAAATTTTTTTTATTCTTGCGACTGATGCAAATGCATTGCCATACTTGCTGCTAAGTAATTTATACATATAAATTGCTTCTAGTACTTGTGTTGGAGCTTCTTCATGCACTTCGATAGAGTACAATGAAATACGGTCTCTATGCTTCACAATCAGACAAGGAGATGCTCAAGCATAAAGGGGATAAGATTTACCATTTAAAGACAAGATTCTATATATATATATGCATCCATAATGTGCATACACTTCTTGTGTACGCGCAAGTCGTGACTATATTTTATCCTATTTATTCAAGACTCGGTAAACATGTATAAAACTTCCATAAATTAAATATCAGAATCTTCAATTCTATTTATTTTTACTTCTCGTAACTTAAATACTTCAAATTAAAATTCTGATTGAACTATTGGGTTTACAAAAAAAATCAATGATACCTTTTTTGTAGGAAATTGAATTTCCTGTAAAAATGGTCTTCAGTAATTTTCATCTAAACCTCATAATTAAAGAGTTATTTTAATTTTTTTAATTAATTAATTAAATTTTTATCAATTTCACTGATTATTTTAGAAAAATGAAAATTCTGATTGAAATATTGGATTTACAAAAAAAATCAATGATAACTTTTTTGTAGGAAATTGAATTTCCTGTAAAAATGATCTCTGGTAATTTTCATCTAAATCCAATAATTAATGAGTTATTTTAATTTTTAAAATTAATCATCAAATTTTTATTTCTTTCATTGATTATTTTTAAAAATGAAAATTCTGATGAAAATATTGGATTTACAAAAAAAATTAATGATACCTTTTTTGTAGGAAATTAAATTTCCTGTAAAAATGATCTCCGGTAATTTTCATCTAAATCTAATAATTAATGAGTTATTAAAATTTTTTAAATTAATCATCAAAGTTTTATTTCTTCCATTGATTATTTTTTAAAAATGAAAATTCTGATGAAAATATTGGATTTACAAAAAAAATCAATGATACCTTTTTTGTAGGAAATTAAATTTCCTGTAAAAATGATCTCCGGTAATTTTCATCTAAATCTAATAATTAATGAGTTATTAAAATTTTTTAAATTAATCATCAAATTTTTATTTATTCCATTGATTATTTTTTAAAAATGAAAATTCTAATGAAAATATTGGATTTACAAAAAAAATCAATGATACCTTTTTTGTAGGAAATTAAATTTCCTGTAAAAATGATTTCTGGTAATTTTCATCTAAATCAAATAATTAATGAGTTATTTTAATTTTTTTAAATTAATCATCAAATTTTTATATCTTCCATTGATTATTTTATAAAAAATGAAAATTCTGATGAAAATATTGGATTTACAAAAAAAATTAATGATACCTTTTTTGTAGGAAATTAAATTTCCTGTAAAAATGATCTCTGGTAATTTTCATCTAAATCCAATAATTAATGAGTTATCTAACTTTTTAAAATTAATCATCAAAATTTTATTTCTTCCATTGATTATTTAGTAAAAAATGAAAATTCTGATAAAAATATTGGATTTACAAAAAAAATCAATGATACCTTTTTTGTAGGAAATTAAATTTCCTGTGAAAATGATCTCTGTCAATTTTCATCTAAATCCAATAATTAATGAGTTATTTAAATTTTTAAAATTAATCATCAAATTTTTATATCTTCCATTGATTATTTTTTAAAAATGAAAATTCTGATGAAAATATTGGATTTACAAAAAAAATTAATAATACCTTTTTTGTAGAAAAAAAAATTTTCTATAAAAATGGTCCTTTGTGATTTTCCCATAAATTGCATAGGTAATAAGTTAATAAAATTGAAAATAAATTTTTCATTTGACGTTTTCACTTTGACACAAAGGACACAATGGACTACTTGATTACCCTTTACTGGCGTTATCTTACTCGAGACACGCTCTACTCGACATTATCCAAAGATTGAGAAAGTAGCGTAGCGTAGCATAATATAAAGAACACCAGTATAATATAAAGTAAGAGAAAGCCAGTGAGAGTATCGAGGGTGCAGAAGAATGCTTCCAATTTTCTTAAGACCCAAATTAATATTATTGGAAAAACTTTTTTTCATTAAATATTCAGCCTTTTTATTTTTCATGCTGCTTAATTAGCTCAGCATTAATAATCCCAGCGTTTTTAAGATTTTAATTTTTTTGAAATTTTTTTCTAAGATTAAACTTGATTGCAAAAGCTCACGATAACTTTGACGCTCGTAATCGCGGATGGTAATTAAGAGTCTAAAGACTAAAGACAAGAGTAAACGTTGTATAAGAACTAAGACGTATAATAGTTTAGTTAAGGTGAGGTGAGGGTGCAGACAAGAAATAGTTACATTACACAGTGCACTATATACACACGACTACACGAGACTCAAGACCGAAGGGTTCTTAGTTTTTGCTAATTTACATACAGTCGGGTTACCATGAAACTTTTTGTTATCATTTTTAATAAATACTTTCATAATTTTATCCCACGAAAAAATAGTTGAGGGATATGTAGATCATAAATTTTGAGTAGATCTCAAAAGATATACAATTTTGAATAAATCACAGATCTAAGTTTTGGAATAGATTCCAGAAAGTTCAAATTTTTTAATAAATCTAAGAAGATCTACGAAGATCAACAATTTTAAATAGATCTCAGAAGATCTACAATTTTAAATAGATCTCAGAAAATCAAAAATTTGAATAAATCCTAGAAGATCTCAGAAGATCTATAATTTTGAATAGATCTCAGAAGATCAAAAATTTTCAATAAATCCTAGAAGATCTCAGAAGATCTATAATTTTGAATAAAACAGAAGATCTACAATTTTGAATAAATCCTAGAAGATCTCAGAAGATCTATAATTTTGAATAGATCTCAGAAGATCAAAAATTTTCAATAAATCCTAGAAGATCTCAGAAGATCTATAATTTTGAATAAAACAGAAGATCTACAATTTTGAATAAATCCTAGAAGATCTCAGAAGATCTATAATTTTGAATAGAACAAGATCTACAGGTTTTAATAAATCCTAGAAGATCTCAGAAGATCTATAATTTTGAATCGATCTCAGACGATCAAAAATTTTCAATAAATTCTAGAAGATCTATAATTTTGAATCGATAGAAGATCAAAAATTTTCAATAAATTCTAGAAGATCTCAGAAGATCAAAAATTTTGAATAGATCTCAGAAGATCAAAAATTTTCAATAAACCCTAGAAAATCTCAGATCTATAATTTTGAATAAATCTCAGAAAATCTACAATTTTGAATCACTCTTAGAAGATCTACAATTCTGTATAAATATTAGAAAATCTCAGAGGATCTGAAATTTTCTATAGATCTCAGAGCTACAAAACTCGCCAAAGATCTCCGAAGATTTTCGGTGAATTTCTACAAATTTTTTCTCAATTGTTGAGCTCGAAAAATATTCACAAAAATTTTTTCAAGCTCAATGAGCTCAAAAACAGCGGGAAGTTTCGGGGCTGGCCCGCAGGGTCAACCGATAGACAGATTTTTTTTATTTTCAATTGAATATTTATACGAATTGTTCAGCTCTTGTTATTGAAAGTAAATCTGCACGATCTTTAAAAAAATATAACCAACAATTGAATGAAATTAAATTGTTCCTACAGGAATTTAAAAAGCCATCGCTCTGATAAATTTCTATTAAAATAATATAATTTATCCTCAGAAAAAAAATTCTCACTTATTATAAAAGCCAAAAGATAAAAATAATTTTTTAATAAAATGGCTATGAAAAATATAGTAGTCAGTATATCGTTTGGCATTTCTATTTTCCACAATTTTAACTTCTCGTAGCAGTAGCAGTAGCAGTAACAGTATAAGTATAAGTATAAGTAAGCGGACGGCACACGAGACCCAATGGAATTTAAAATCTAATTTCACATAAGTTTTGCGAAGCCTCTGCTCTCGTGTAACACCACTACCACTACTACAACTTCTATCACTACTTCAACCCTCAACCCTCAACCCTCAACCCTCAACCCCAGTACTTTCTACCCTTGGTATTCAAAGCCTGTCTCATTTTATCCCATACCCTGTGGTCTACTCACGACTGTCGTGTTCGCCACCACGGGATCGTAATTTTACAACGACTTGCATTGCAACCTGCTTTCATTCTTATTTTCCCACTTTCATTTATTACATTTTTTTTTTTTGATTCAAAACAGACCAAATTTTTAACTTCTTTCTATGAAAATTGAAAAAAGGATTATTGGTTTCGGTCCAATTTTTGAAAATTGATCAGGATCGCCAAGATATTCTATAAAAAATCGATAGAAAATCTACACTCAGCTCCTTGAGTTCCAAAACAACAAGAAGTTTTGGGGTTTTCTCACAGAGTCAACCGTTTTTCAAATTTTTTTCTCGTTTTCCATAATTTTGAGTCTGGATTTAAATTTTGGAATAGATTCCAGAAAGTTCAAATTTTTTAATAAATCTAAGAAGATCTCCAAAGATCAACAATTTTAAATAGATCTCAGAAAATCAAAAATTTGAATAAATCCTAGAAAATTTCAGAAGATCTATAACTTTGAATCGATCTCAGAAGATCAAAAATTTTCAATAAATTCTAGAAGATCTCAGAAGATCTATAATTTTGAATAGATCTCAGAAGATAAAAAATTTTCAATAAATCCTAGAAGACCTCAGAAGATCTATAATTTTGAATAGAACAGAAGATCTACAGTTTTTAATAAATCCTAGAAAATCTCAGAAGATCTATAATTTTGACTAGATCTCAGAAGATCAAAAATTTTCAATAAATCCTAGAAGACCTCAGAAGATCTATAATTTTGAATAGAACAGAAGATCTACAGTTTTTAATAAATCCTAGAAAATCTCAGAAGATCTATAATTTTGAATAGAACAGAAGATCTACAATTTTTAATAAATCCTAGAAAATCTCAGAAGATCTATAATTTTGAACAGAACAGAAGATCTACAATTTTGAATAAATCCTAGAAAATCTCAGAAGATCTATAATCTTGAATAGATCTCAGAAAATCTACAATTTTCCATAATTTTGAGTCTGGTTTTGCTCGTCTGTAGATCAAAATCAGACTTTTTACCCAAAATATTTTGTCTATTTTTGTTTTTATCCAGACCAAAATCCGCCATTTTCTATTTTTAGTCAGTATTTAATCGTCTTTAGATAAAAAACAGCTCAAAATTTTGATAAAAATTTACACAGACCAAATACAGTCCAAAATTGGATGAAACTTTCCGACCCGGGATGTCAATTGTCAGACAATTTCTCTTACATCACTTCAATCGATATTAGCAATCGAGTAAAACTGTAATTAAAGTGAACGACATGAATTACTTTTTTTTTTTTTTTCATTTAATTGAATTTAATATTTATATGGAAAGATAGACAGTGAAGTGCAATTGAAATGCAATGCAGACTGTAAGTGAGAGGGAATATTTAAATAGAGAGGCATTAAAGATGCCAATGAAGAGGAGCAAGGAAGGTATGTGTAACTATGCACTTTCCCTTTTACAAGATTTATACTCATACCCATACTCAATCTGATTAAATCTAAAAAAAATTTTATATTTATATTACTTTTTTATATCGGGCAAACTTTGCAACTTTCTCGTTTCCGTATTTTTTAAAAAATTTTTATTAATGGAGACTTGAATTATTTTAATTATCTAAATACATTCATGGTAATTTACATACCTGGGGTTAAATTAAAGAGAATAATTAGATGTACGAGTCGTAATTTAAATTTATACTTTTTTAAAATTCAAATGGACTCAGATTCGCGGGGTAGATAAAATTAAAATAATTTTAATATTTTGTCTTTTTAATTGAAAATTAAGAAAAAAAATTTAAACCCGGGAAAATATAAAACCGAAATCATCAGCATGGCAATTTAATTTAAATAAATCCCTTTTAAAAGCGAAATAGATCGATCTGGTGATAGAAAACGAGACACGCCTGGTCGATTAGCGAAAAGCTTCAGTGTTACAATTGATCCTCGTCTGGTACTGGTACTCTAGTGACGATTACACGTTACGAGTATCTATTCCTTCGTTGCTCGTCCGTCCAACCATCCGTCGACCATTTGGTTCATCTCTGCCCGATTTGAACTCGACATCCTTCTGCTATTTTTACCCCCAACTTACCAACTATCGCACACACTTAGATAATTTTTTACAGGTGACAGGACTAAATATTTGCGCCAAAATTCTTATGTAACATCTATATCAGAAATTTGCTCTCTAAACATGAATTAGTGGAAATTTCATTGATTAGATTAGTGAAGCAGTATTCACTTTATAATCAGTGTATTTAAATAACAAATTAGTGAATTCTCGCTAATAAATTTAGTGCTATAATTTTCACTAGCAAATTAGTGATTTTCACTACTGAACTACCGATATTTTCATAATTTCTACAAGTCAAACTGTTATTCACTTCTTAATTTATGAATTTCACAATTTCACTAGTAACTTTAACTAGCAAATAATTAAATATTTTACTAGATATAAATATAATTAATAATTGTGGTGCTATTTTTAAAAATTTTAATAAAAAACTTTCAAAATAAAAAAAAATAGAAGTACAGAACAATAATATATTTATATGAAGAGTACGTCAATCATAACATCACGGATTTTTTATTTCTTCATCAGTTATTGTTTGGTATCATAACGAATATACTATTTACACTCACGCGATCACATGCGTAGGTCAGCGCAGTGGATAGCATCAAAGACTTTGAATCGAAAGGATGCAGGTTCGAGCCCAGCAGTCACCGGGATTTTTTCATCAATCAAAATCATGTATACTTCCTCTAAGTAATGATTCTAATACATTAATCACATTTTGGATCTAATTACAAGTGTCTTATATTTTTTTTCGCAATATAATATTTTTTTTCACCGTTGAAATCAGTGGATTCCCATATTCACTTTTAAATTTAGTGTATTCTCATATTCACTTATCAAATCAGTGAATTCCAATATTCACATATTCATTTAGTGAATATTCACTAATTCTGCGTGGTACGATTGTAGCATTGACAATTAGTGAATATCCACTTGAAATTAGTGAAAAATCACTAATTCATATTTAGAGAGTGCGCGGTAAATTTTGTTATTCATGTTGAAGTTCACATGCTTTGGGTAAATTTTTTTTTTTAATTGTTTATTCGTAAAGATCAAAGAAAGATGAGCGCAGTGATACAGAGGAATGAAGAATTTTGTAGAGAGAATTTACTCGAGAGTTTTGAGGTGTGACAAAGGAAGTGTTGAAATACTGTGGGTTGTACAACAATTGAGTACCTAGTACTTGGTGTTTTATGTTAATTAACTGCATACTAATTTAATTTTTTTAGTAAATTGAGCAATGAACGAAAAAAATTATTTATCGAAATTAGGTCTTTTTTTTTAGTTTGTAGATAAGAAATTTTCTATATAAATATAAGAATTGTAATGCAAAATTTTCAAAAAAAAATTGAGGGAAATTTTATTTCACATAAAATTTTTCACCTCGCGAGCTCCTAGTGAATTTTGGTACGGAAACTTAATGAGGGCGGCAAATGGATGGTAGTTTTTAAATTAGTGATTTTTAAAAAATACAAATGAATTTGTAGATGGTAATTAGTTTAAATAGTTGTGTAATTGAAAAAATAAATAAATAATAGGTGTTTTTTTAAGTTGATTTTTGTTAAATAGTTCAGTAGAGTTCACTGTTGGTTCTTTATTACGGACAAGTGCAAAGTGGTGAAAAAGAAGGAGAAGTATTTATGAGCGCCCTTATAATTACCCGTAGTTTTCAACGGCTAACGAGAGTGAAAGAGTAGATAAAAAAAATATCAAGAGTTTAAGAATAAAAATAATAAAATCGAGATCGTGGCCATAACTTATGACCAAATTACTTTTTTATTTTCATTTAAATATAAATTACGTCATATATATCTATATTTATGGGGTTAATTATTTATACTCCAATAAATATTAATTTAATTATTTAAAAACCGGCGCTCAAGTCAAAACGGGACAAAATTTTATTAAAAAATTTTTTTTTACGCTATCATGGTCCATTTTACCTCAGAACCAACTTTTCCAGTCTAATTGTTCTCCTAATTAATTTAAATGACTTGAGTTAATAAATATATAAATCAAATGTTTAAAATTTATAAGAGTAACATTGTCAAAATATATATATATATATATTAGGGTGCTTCATTTGAAACGAACATTTTTTTTTTTTAGAGGACACAAGAAAATTTTGTTGTTTATGTTGAGAGAAAAATTCCCTGAAAATTTCAGCTCTTAATTTTAATTTTAAATACTTTCTATCGAGCATCAAAGTTTTCCCATTTAAAAAGCATGTAAATCGAATAACTTTTTTTTTAAATTACTATAACTTAGCCCGATTTTAAGCTATCGTTTTGAAACCAGTTTTTATTTGTAGAGTAATTGTTGCTTTTTAAAAGTGTATGAAACGGTTTTGGTCTAACTCGACCCATGTCAATTGTGTCAGCTCCGAAAGTCAATTTTTCACTTTTTTCATTTATTTTTGTTTATAGTGAAGAAACGGCTCATCTTACAAAAAATATGCATAGGACCAATCTTTTAGGAAATTTTGTCCTCTACAAAATTGCTCATGACACTTATATTGCTAAAGTGCACTGTTCATGAGATATATGCATTTTAACATTTTACAGTAAAAAAAAAAGTACTATAGTAAGCTTACAATTTTTTTTACTGTAAAATGTTAAAATGCATGTATCTCATGAACAGTGCACTTTAGCAATATCAATGTCATGAGCAATTTTGTAGAGGACAAAATTTCCTAAAAGATTTGTTCTATGCATATTTTTTGTAAGATGAGCCGTTTCTTCACTATTAACAAAAATAAATGAAAAAAGTGAAAAATTGACTTTTGGAGCTGATACAATCGACATGGATCAAGTTAGACCAAAACCGTTTCATACACTTTTGAAAAGCAACAATTACTCTACAAATAAAAACTGGTTTCAAAACGATAGCCTAAAATCGGGCTAAGTTATAGTAATTTAAAAAAAAAATTATTCGATTTACATGCTTTTTAAATGGGAAAACTTTGATGCTCGATAGAAAGTATTTAAAATTAAAATTAATAGCTGAAGTTTTCAGGGAATTTTTCTCTCAACATAAGCAACAAAATTTTCTTGTGTCCGCTAAAAAAAAAAAATGTTCATTTCAAATGAAGCTCCCTAATATATATATATATATATATTAGGGTGATCCAAAAAATAACAATTTTTTGTTTTCTCGGAAACAGGTTCAAAAGTTTCATTTAGATAAAAAAATATACCTGTGAAAATTAGAGCTCGGAATATTGACATTAAGAGGTTCCTCATCGCACTTTTCTATTTTCCATAAGAATAACATGGAAAAAATTTTTTTTACGTCTTCTGATTTTTACAAGTAGCTAACGATGCGTCATAGGAATAATTGGCAGGCATATTTTTGTAGGGAATTGAATGCTCTACAAAAAAAGATTCTTATCATTTTTTGAGGAATCTATTTGTTCAAAAGTTATTTGAGGTTGAAGTCGAATTCATATTAAATTTTGAAATTTTCTTACTTTTCCGGCGAAACTATCAGACCTATTACAAAATATCATTGCCCTTTTTTGTAGACAATTTTATTCTCTAGAAGTTATTTTGAATAAAGTTTTTTCGAATTCCGCATTGTTTTCTAGTTATTTTTATTTTAATGTCATGCTCATAAAAAAAATAGTCTTCTGATCGATTTTAAGAGCTTGACATTAAAATTAAAATAAATAGAAAACAATGCGGAATTCGAAAAAACTTTATAAGAAATAACTTCTAGGGAATAAAATTGTCTACAAAAAAAGTCCCATGATATTTTGTAATAGGTCTGATAGTTTCGCCGGAAAAGTAAGAAAATCTCAAAATTTAATATGAATTCGACTTCAACCTCAAATAACTTTTGAACAAATAGATTCCTCAAAAAATGATAAAAATCTTTTTTTGTAGAGCATTCAATTCCCTACAAAAGTATGCCTGCCAATTATTCCTATGACGCATAGTTAGCTACTTATAAAAATCAGAAGACGTAAAAAAAATTTTTTCCATGTTATTTTCTTATGGAAAATAGAAAAGTGCGATGAGGAACCTCTTAATGTTAATATTAAGAGCTCTAATTTTCACAGGCGTCTTTTTTAATCTAAATGAAACTTTTGAACCTGTTTCCGAGAAAAAAAAAATTGTTATTTTTTGGATCACCCTAATATATATATACATCTATATATATATTTGTTCAGTCAATATCTCATCAAAGTATAGCTTTCAGTTCTCTTAGCCAAGCATAGAAGCGGTATCAGAGAACAGAGAATGAAATCGAACCCATCGTCATCCGATAGCTTAGAGTTGAGTTCTTCCATGGGATGGAATGGAAGCTGAGATGGAATAGAAGCTCTTGAGAAGGAGTTAAGGTCAGGATAAAGGACGAGGAGTGAAGCTCCCTCACTATACATCTTAATGGAATGAGTGAATCCTCTGAGCCAGCTATACTACATATATGTATGACTACATGTTTTATATATGATAAGTCAACCTAAGGATGTGTAAGTTACTTTAAGAGGAAAAAGGAACCGCCGGAAACGATAGGATTAAGTTTGTAAAGTTTTAGAGAATTTGATACTTAATGGCATTGCCTGCTTCGAATCTTCTTTCCCTATATATAAATATGTATATATATAGGATCCCACCAATCCGGTCAATAAAAATCCTCTAGTACTTACCTCTGACTTTACAGAAGTTCCCCAACTTAATTTAACATCTTTGCTTTTTTAACTTTTACTTTAAATTTTTAATTTTAAATTTAATAACCGGAGTTAAGTTCTTTTAAATTTTTTACCCGAATTCAAGACCGCGAAAATTTATTTAAATTTTTTTGATTCAAAAAAATTCACTATGGCGGGAAATTACGAAAATTTTATTTTTGCTTTTAGCAGAGCGATATTATTACGGGGTACGATGGGTCACTTCTAAATCTTGCGGAAAAAAGAAGAGACAAAGCTAGAGCCTATTTCTTTTTAATTTGCAAGGGGTAATATGGGCCGGTCATAATTTTTTACAATTGCAATTGAGATAAAAATTTTGCTCACTACTTTTGTTAATTAAAATTTAATAAATGAAGAAAGAAACTTATATTTATTGACGTAGGGGAGGGTGGGGCAGAGCGGCCCCCCTAAGCCAATTATTACTTTTTGTGGCTTTCAACCATAAGATCACTTTACTTTTGTCCTATTTCGAACAAATTTATGGATATTTTGTCAAAATTCTGAAAAATAAAAATTTTTTTGTGGGGCAGAGCGGCCCCCCTCCAAAAAAAGATAAAAAAAATTTTTTTTTCGTTTTTTTTTTTTTAAATTGTTTTCATCGTTAAGAATGTATTTCTTTCTCTTGACAACTATTTTTGGTTTTATATTACTCGAAAAAAATTTTTTAAGGTGTAATAAATCGTTCACTCTCGATTACCTCAATTACTAATTGTTATTTAATAAAAAAAAAAAAACAATTCTATAGTTTTACTTTATTTCAAAAATTTATCAACTAAAAAAAAACTTTTATTTTTATAAATTTTTAGTGACCAAATTTGCCTCTTACATCGAGAAACGGCCGAAAAATATGAAAAAATAATTTTTTCGGAAGTTTCGGCTGGTCCTTTTTGCCCCAGATTTTATGCGTAGGGCTAGAAATGTGGAATTATAATCTTTTTTTTTTAATTTGACGATAAAAATATGAAAAAATCACTTTTTCAAAATTTGGGGCTTGTTCATTTTACCCCAAATGTCATGCGTAGGGGTAAAAATGCGCAAACATATCGGATTTATAGTAATTAGTCGAAAAAAAAAAATTTTTTTCTTGATCAAAATTTCAGGGGGGCCGCTCTGCCCCACCCTCCCCTACTGATAACTTTATTATGTTAATATTTTTACGTATTGAATATCACTAGGGGTTTGGATGAAAAATCCAGTTCCGAATATTGCAGGAAGAAAAATTGCAAAACTGCTCTGAATACTAAAGACATCACGTACAAAATTTATGTATGTGTATCTATATAAATAAATATAAATAAATAAATTAAGAGAGAAGAATAAATTATAGCCGTGAGATTGGGTCCTTTTGAAGGAGCCGAGTGCCGGATTTGATTTTTAGATTTATCAGTCGAGAATAATTTGAGTGGGGAATTGTGATTATAATTCAAAATGTAAAATTATGGACATTATGTATGACATGTGATGGTAAATTTCGGCACTCAGATGTAAGGGTGGGGTTATTTTGAACAAGTTATTAAAAATCCGCTTGAAGCTAAACCCTAGAAGAAGCTCTACCACGAGAAATTTCTCTGGCTCAAATGCAATTCCGGGTCTGGTACGTTGCATTAAACATAGTCTCTAAACATGAATTAGTGGAATGTTTATTGATTACTTTAGTGAAGCAGTATTCACTTCATAATCAGTGTATTTAAATAACAAGTTAGTGAATTCTCACTAATAAATTTGATACTATAACTTTCACTAGCAAATTAGTGATTTTCACTACTGAACTACCGATATTTTCATAATTTCTACAAGTCAAACTGTTATTCACTTCTTAATTTATGAATTTCACAATTTCACTAGTAACTTTAACTAGCAAATAATTAAATATTTTACTAGATATAAATATAATTAATAATTATGGTGCTATTTTTAAAAATTTTAATAAAAAACTTTCAAAATAAAAAAAAATAGAAGTACAGAACAATAATATATTTATATGAAGAGTACGTCAATCATAACATCACGGATTTTTTATTTCTTCATCAGTTATTGTTTGGTATCATAACGAATATACTATTTACACTCACGCGACCACATGCGTAGGCCAGCGCAGTGGATAGCATCAAAGACTTTGAATCGGAAGGATGCAGGTTCGAGCCCAGCAGTCACCGGGATTTTTTCATCAATCAAAATCATGTATACTTCCTCTAAGTAATGATTCTAATACATTTATCACATTTCGGATCTAATTACAAGTGTCTTATATTTTTTTCGCAATATAATATTTTTTTTCACCGATGAAATCAGTGGATTCCCATATTCACTTTTCAATTTAGTGGATTCTCATATTCACTTATCAAATCAGTGAATTCCAATATTCACATATTCATTTAGTGAATATTCACTAATTCTGCGTGGTACGATTGTAGCATTGACAATTAGTGAATATTCACTTGAAATTAGTGAAAAATCACTAATTCATATTTAGAGAGTATAATCAGAATGTAAAATTATGGACATTATGTATGACATGCGATGGTAAATTTCGGCACTCAGATGTAAGGGTGGGGTTATTTTGAACAAGTTATTAAAGTACGCTTGAAGCTAAACCCTAGAAGAAGCTTTACCACCAGAAATTTCTCTGGCTCAAATGCAATTCCGGGTCTGGTACGTTGCATTAAACATAGTGTGAGATATAAGAAGCATGAGGTGGTTGTGGATGAGATGAAGGAGGATGTTGAGGTATGGGGGAGGATAAGGATGATGCTGCGACGTGGGTGATGTGTGAACGTGTTGCTAGAGTGAGTTGAAATGTCGAATATACTCTTGTATTCACTTTCCTCTCTTATTGCTCTGGCTGTTGCCTTCAGGCTTGTGTACACGCCTTTTTGTCATTCTCGGAGATTGGATACTTTTTTTTTTTTTTTTTTTTTTTCATTATTGTTGTTAACGTTTTTGTAATTTTTTATTATGAAGAGACTAAAATGTAACACTTTAGTGTCAAAAGATATTCAAGAGCTCTATTATTGTGATAAATTAAAATTGTTTTTTTTTTTTTGAACCGACATTGCATATTAATGAGCACTTACTTTGATAATTTTTCTGTGATGGAAAATCTTCGGAAATGAAATTTTATAAAATGGAAAAAAAATCAGAATAAAGAAATCCGTCGGCCGATTGGGAAATTTTGTGCAGGAAAATAATAATTTAGAATTTTTCTTTGCAAGTTTGATTTGAAAAGTTGGCGGGAAAATTTTAAAAAATTTGAAAAATATTCTAGTTTAATTTTTTGAAAATTCTGTTTGGAAAATTTGGAAAAAATTTGTAAAAGTTGGTCATTATCTCAGATCTTAAAGTTCAGAATTTTTGAAATTTTTTTTTTTACGCGGGAAATAAAAAAATTTTTAAATATTCAAAAGTTGCGCCAATAAATAAAGATTTTTTGAAAAAATCGAATTTGATTTTGAGGGTAAGAAATATTGGCCATAAATCGAGAGTCCGGGGTAAGAAATGAAATTTCTAACCCGCAAAAGGATTAATCGAAATAAAAGTAAAAACAACGGAGCTGAAAAAATGTTCGGGTGATTTATCGTACGGAAAAAAGTTTCAGCGGCGTTAGAATTTTTTAATAAAAAGTTTACTGTTGGATCTCTTTTTAAAACCAGTGGATCCAACCCCAGGAAAATGACAATCCCAACCAGACACTTTAAGAAACTTTATAAAATGCTTTACTAAGCTGGATTTCGCGAAAGCTGAGACGATGCTTTTCGATTGAGTTCAGAGATCGAGATATGTGGAGTAATATTTTAGTTAAAAACACCGAGAACCCTCAGCTAAATTTGTAATACTTTTATAAATCCATTGTAGTAATAAATTTTTTCTTTGTCACGTGTGATATCACTGGCGAGATAAATTTTAGCTCACTGGTGATGGAGGAGTAAAATGGATTTTAACGACGAGATCGTAAATATCTGTAAGAAAACCTTGTAATGACCCCACGCTATCTGCCCAGATTTCCTACATGCTACTTTTTTTATTTTTATTACTTTACCCGCTGACGTTTGAATGGAATAGCAAGTCCTTAAAGAAAGTACTTTGCTCCAGCCATAAGGATCTGGGGAAAATGAAGACCCATTTTACTTGTCTTTGTGGCTCAATGCGCTCTAATGCGGTTGTTAAATTTTTCACTTCAATGTTTTGATACATTTTTTGAAATAAATTTATTTATTTACTTGTTTGAGTACCGGGAGGATGGGAAAAGTCAAGGCTTTGAAAATTAAATTTCGCGGAAAAACAAATTTCAGTTTTTGTGACATTTGCGAAGAAAAGAAGTTTTTGATGTAAAATCGGATATTTTTTAATTTGATTGAATAGTTTTTATATTTTTTTTATATATTCAGAGAAATCAGAACAGCACAAGATGGTTTTGGAAAAAATTTCTTTGATCAGGAAAATTCGAACGCAAATAATTTTTTTACATTTTAGGAAAATCAGAAGTTACAGGGCGACAACTGCTCAGGTGAATCAAATACGACCCCCTTTACTAGGAAGGTAATCGGAAAAAATAGACCCGGAAAAAATAGACCAGAAAAAATAGACTTGGAAAAAATAGATCCGGAAAAATAGTTCCGGAAAAAATAGAGCCGGAAAAAATAGATCCGGAAAAAATAGACCCGGAAAAAATAGACCGGAAAAAATAGACCCGGAAAAAATAGACCCCGAAAAAATAGCCCCGGAAAAAATAGATCCGGAAAAAATAGTTCCGGAAAAAATAGACCCGGAAAAAATAGACCCGGAAAAAATAGACTTGGAAAAAATAGATCCGGAAAAAATAGACCCGGAAAAAATAGCCTCGGAAAAAATAGACCCGGATAAACTAGGCTCGGAAAATCGATTTTTCAACTGTTTAACGATCTTGTTAATTTTTTCCGTGGAAAAAAGGTATTCCGGATCTATTTTTTCCGGGTATATTTTTTCCGGGATCCGAAAAACGGCCAAAATTCCGATTTCGACCACATAATCTTAGAAAAAAATTTCAAATTATGAAGTTATAGGGCGAAAACTGCTTAGGTACCTTTAGTACGACCTCCTGCACTAGAATATCTCGATTTTTCACAGCTTGTAAGAATTAAGAAGCCGCGTCGAATGCCACCTTGGAGATCAAAATTGGTTCATCCGTTCAAAAGTTACAGAATATTCACATACATAACACTCGGACATTACTTTGAAATTAGTCCGAATAACTCTCTATAGAACGTCGAAACGTGAAGACCTATTGAAAATTCGGTTTTCGAAAATCGGACCGAAACCGAGCTCCCTTTTTTTGAAAATCTCTAATTTTCCAAGCGGAAAGTTAAAACAAAAAAACAGAACTTACATGGCGCTGCGTGTATCCGGAATATCGCGATTACTGGGTAAACCGTCGGAAGCTTCTTGATTAAATTTATTACGTGCATAAGGATCTTCGCCCGCTCTAAGTCCGCCTCTTGATACATATCTGAAAAAGTAAATTAATTAAATTAAAAGTACCAGTGATAAACTTGCTTATGCTCAGCATTAATAATTTATAAAGTTAACTAGTGCTCTAGTGTTCAGTGGCAGTACATTTGCTCGTTAACATCCAGCCCGTTAACATGTAGAACCCATTAACTTACCCCTGTTCGTCAAAGTAATTCCAAGTGACTTGAGGATCCGGAGTTGGAGGCGACAGTATTTCTGATGACATGACCATCGCAGTACCATCAGCATCAGCATACGAACCAGAACTTCCACCTCCGCTGCTTGATAATCCCAGAGCTGATTCTTTCAGTCTCAGCGCCCGATTTTCGTTCTGCAACAGAAGTTAATAAATTATTTTAATTATTTGTTATTGGATTCAAATAATTTATCACATCTTAGATGTCGAATTATGTTCAATAGTAGGACATAAGTGACAAGCGTGCAAAGAAGCACAAGAAATAGAAATCACGACGAGGTAAACCCACGAGACAACAAAATACGATATTGAGTATTATATTGTACAGAACATCGATACTGAATCAATAAAAAGACGAGTAGCAGGCAGAGGAGGTTCGAGATGAAGATGGAGATGGAGGTGGGGGTGGGGGTGGAAGTGGGCTGGAGGTGGTGGAAGGAAAAGGAGTCGAGACTGCGAGAGATGGTTCTTATCTCAAGGAGCTTTTGTCGATTGTAGATGCCAAGATTGAAGAGCTAGGGTTTTCCAAGTATGTGGAACGTCTCGTTTAATCATAAGATCAATATGTGCATCGGTTACTTTATAACTTGTGCTATATACCAACAATACATATATATATATATATATATTTATTTAATTATTGGATTTGTAAACTCATTGATACTTTGATGAGGTAATTTTAATTTATATTGCAAATTAGTCGGTTATTTTTGTAAGATTTTTTATGAAATGCATTTTTTTTGGAAAAATAAATTGACATGCATGGAAAAACTGAAAATTTATACTGCATTTTTTTTGGAAAATTACATTGACACGCATGAAAAAATTGAGAATATATATAAAGTTCTTTTTGAAAAAATACATTGACACGCATGGAAAAATTGAAAATTTATAATGCATTTTTTTTGGAAAAATAAATTGACACGCATGGAAAAATTCAAAATTTATAATGCCTTTTTTTTGGAAAATAACATTGACACGCATGGAAAAATTGAAAATTTGTAGTGCATTTTTTTTGGAAAAACAAATTGACATGCATGGAAAAATTGAGAATTGGTAATGCATTTTTTTTGGAAAAATAAATTGACATGCATGGAAAATTAAAAATTTGTAATGCATTTTTTTTTGGAAAAATAAATTGACACACATGGGAAAATTGAAAATTGGTAATGCATTTTTTTTGGAAAAACAAATTGACATGCATGGAAAAATTGAAAATTTATATAACATTTTTTGTTCTCTGCCCAAACGTTTATTTTGGTAGGGAAAGTGAGGGAATACGGAACAGGGTGGGTACAATAGACCACCCTAAAAAATTTTTTTTTCAAAAATTTGTCAATTTTCAGAGGAATAAAATTAACGTTTATAAATAAAAATATATAATAAATTAATATTAATAATTATTTTTTGTATGAAATGAGCGCCGAGTTTAATTAAAAAATAAATTAATAAACTAATTAATTTCCGATTGTATATCAGTTGCGATTTAAATTAATTGATTTTCTGAAACTAATCGTCTACTGATGACTAATTGCTCTTTCTGATTGTTGGTAATCTTGATGACTGGTTAGAATTTAATTTATCGCGGTTAATTTCCTGCATTCCTTATATTAAACCGTACACACAAACTTTACTAATCAATTCGCAATATCAGAAATGTAAATTATAATTAAAATTATTATGAAAAATATATTTTTTCGTGAATATTCATAAAAATTAACGGAATGATCTCTGGAGATAGTTTTGCCAGAGGGAGTCAGGATGTAACAGCTTGCAGCTCGACGTTCTCACGCCGCGGCTCCATTCTGCGCTTAAAGCTTCTGACGATCCGAACTTCCGGCTCGCTTCTGCACTAGCGATTTAATATTTCACGGTTACGTTAATCTTACGTGTATTTCGCTTCTTCCTCATTACTCTTCATCTGCTTTCAATTAAATTCACTAGTGAAAATTTTATTATTTATTTTATGGGCAAACTTTTTTAAATAAATATTCATTTTTTAGTTTTAATTTACTTTGCGCAAATATGTTTACTACTGACGGGTTATTTAATTATTTTTCTACGCGAAAAATTGCATTACAGGACCCATAAGGGCCTATATATTTTTTCCGCCCTTATGGCAAGAAACCTTAAGGGCGTAGTGAAAATTTCCTGCTTCAAAATGTATTTTTTTTTTCAATAAAAATAACAATACGCAAATTTTTAATTTTTTATCCGCCCTTAAGGTCCAAAATTGATACCGAAAATCATAAGGGCCGTATAAAATTTGTTTCTTTAATCGAGATATTTATCATTGAAAATAATCAAAATTAAAAAATACAAATTTCGTTTCTCTTTTATTGGCCCTTATGGTTCCTGGGATTTATCGGGAACCACAAGGGCCGTATTCAAATTTTTTTACTGGTTTTCAATAAATTTTACGTTTAAAAGTTAAAAAAATGTAAATTGCTAATTTTTTTATCCGCCCTTAAGGTCCAAAATTGATACCGAAAATCATAAGGGCCGTATAAAAATTATTCTTACTAATCAAGATATTTATTATTCAAAATAATCAAAATTAAAAAATAAAATAAAAATTTTGAATTTTTTATCCGCCCTTATGTTTCCTGCGATAGGTGCCGGGAAGCATAAGGGCTGCATCAAATTTTTTTTACTAGTAATTGATACATTTTTCATCTAACAGTAAAAAAAATGTTAACCGTGAATTTTTTTTCCGCCCTTATTCTGGACCTACCCCAGAGACCTTAAGGGCGCGAAAAAAATTAAAAATGAACATTTTTTAATTTTTTTTCTTCTATATGATAAATACATCGTCAAAAAAAATTACGCCCTCTCAATGATATCTTTTGCTGGCATACGCCCTTACGTGATCTGTAACTCAAAATAAATATTCCCCGGAGTGCATTGAATTGTTAAACTTAGAACATTAACTGTGCAGCGAAACCTCCACTAATACAACTCGACTTGTATTTCTCATGAAAAATGTTAAGAATAATGAAAAATAAAAAAAAGGGACATAAAAAATAATGGCGAAGTTTAAGGAAAAAGAAAAATTGAGTGAACGTGCTGAGTGTGTTGGTACTTCTTGACGTGATATGTATGAGAAAACTTGACAGAAACATTTCTGGTCCTTATTTTCGTACCCTTTTCTCTCTCATTCCCCCTTGCACTTTACCCGTTTTACTCCTCGTTATTTCTACCCTTCAAGACTTATCCCCACTCCCGTCCCCGTTTCCAGTTTCGCGATTCCCATTTCACGATAAGGACAAACTTGCAAGATTTTATTTTTACCCTTTTTTGTGAATTTTATTCCTATCTCATTTTGTTTTTTTAAACCCACGGTCTCTCTTTATCTCTTTTAGTTGGAAAAGAGTTATGAGTAGATTTACATAGACCAGCTTACAAGGGAAAAGTGGACAGCTGATGTTGCATTTCAAATTACGCGACTAAAAATACTATTTTTAACCTAAATTATATATTTTTTCTCAAGGACCTACAGCTGGATGGAAAATTGTTTAAATTTTTGTGAATTCATAAAGATGGAAGAAAAGTTTGTTGTAAGAAAAGACTTGAGACGAGTCTCAATAAATATGCAAATGGAATAATATCCTTGTGAAAGAAGACGTAAAAAAAAAAAAAATAATAATAATAATAAATCGAGAGAATAAGTTAAGCAAGAGCGTACATTTTCTTTCCGCCAATATCTCGATGTTTAAATCGAATATCAAGCTCTCAGATATTAAATGCATAGAAAATATATGTACAGAAATACCAAATCTACATCCATATCGATATCGATTTGCTCTATCAATATAATTTAAGAATTATTATATTATTCAATCCTTTGAATTTACTTACATATTTTATATTGTCGTTCTTATATTTACATTTTAAATATTTGCTAGAAAAAATTTACTTCCTGTTTTACAATAAAATTTTTTTCGATAACGTCTGCACAGAAAAAATGATTTCTTGGCGCAATAAATTTTTACTTGTTTTGAAAAATATTTTCTATTGTGAATCGAAAATGAAAATTATCTTGAGCCGAAAAAAATAGAACTAGAATTTGTTATTTTCAAAATTTGAATTTCCCGCCATTATTTAAATTAATCGGCGGATTTCGTTAATTAAAAAGTTGGATTAAAAGAGAAAATTTACTAGTCAGATTTATATGAAAGTCTTAAAAAAAAGCGATTAAAAATTATCCTGAGTATGAAATTGAAAAAAAAAAATTTACTTCTTCTTTTACAATAAAATATTTTTCGATAACGTCTGCACAGAAAAAAATGATTTCTTGGCGCAATAAATTTTTACTTGTCTCGAAAAATATTTTCTATTGTGAATCGAAAATGAAAATTATCTTGAAGCGACAAAAAGAACTAGAATTTGTTATTTTCAAAATTTGAATTTCCCGCCATTATTTAAATTAATCGGCGGATTTCGTTAATTCAAAAGTTGGATTATAAGCAAATTTACGAGTTAGATTTCTATGAAATCTTTAAAAAAAGGCGATTAAAAATTATCCTGAGTATGAAATCGGAAAAAAAAATTTACTTCCTCTTTTACAATAAAATTTTTTTCGATAACGTCTGAACAGAAAAAAATGATTTCTTGGCCCAATAAATTTCTACTCGCTTCGAAAAATATTTTCCATTATGAATCGAAAATGGAAATTATCTTGAAGCGACAAAAATAGAACTAGAATTTATTATTTTCAAAATTTGAATTTCCCGCCATTATTTAAATTAATCACCTGATTTCGTTAATCAAAAAGTTGGATTATAAGAGCAAATTCACTAGTTAGATTTATATGAAAGCCTTAAAAAAAGGCGATTAAAAATTATCCTGAGTATGAAATCGGAAAAAAAAATTTTAACGTAATTTCAAAACTTATGAAATGTAAAAACCCGATTATTAAGCCACTTGTACATGCATGTATCCATTCGGTTTAATTTCCCCTGAGAGAAAACTTTTACCCTTTGATTACTAGACCGAGTCGACTGCACTTACTCTTAAAAAAATAAATTTATTTAAATGTTAAGTGGGATTTGAATTTTATAAAAATAATTCGAAAAATGAAACAGTTCAAGATGTATAGAGAGCGTATTTTCTCAAGACAATGCCATATTGACTATTGATAGAGATAGTGTACAGAGTGGAAACAAAACAGCGAGAAAAGAAAACAAAGAAGAGGAAGAAAGTAAGCCAGCTGGGGGAGGAAACGAGGTGAAGGAGAATGACGGGTTTCTTAATCTTCTATCAATTCTCTTAATTAACCAGCAACAATACCCATTCGATCGACTTCTCTGGGTTCTTCTTTATGCTCTAGCTCTGCTATGAAACTGCTACTGGAGTAACCAACCAGAAAGCCTGGGGAAGCGTCAGAAAGTTCTTGTTTCTTAGTTTCCTAACGGCTTCAGTGACACAACACTAATTTCATTTTTTTTTCTTTGTTTGAAAACGAAAACAATACAAATATATCCTTGATATCCTGGGAAAAAATAATTTAGATCTCCGTAGATCTATACAGAGATCTGATTTTTTCGAAAATTAGATCTACGGTATTTCAAGCAGATCTATGATCGCGATAGATCTCTAGATGTCATGGATTTTTTTCGAGATCTACAAAAATTCGGGAAAAATGTCGATCTTCGGCGAGCTTTGATGAGAAAAATTAATTTTTATAACTTGTCGATCTGAGTAGATCTTTTTAAATTTGAATAGATCTTCATTGATATTATTGTAATACTTGGAAAATCTAGTGAGATCAGGAGATCTTTTATTGATCTAAAATCATCGGGCTCAGAATCTTTGAAAATCTTAAGAGATCATTAGAGATCTATATTAGCAGATCTATGATTACGATAGATCTCTAGTCATGGATTTTTTTCAAGATCTACAAAAATTCGGGAAAAATGTCGATCTTCGGCGAGCTTTGATGAGAAAAATTAATTTTTATAACTTGTCGATCTTAGTAGATCTTTTTAAATTTGGATAGATCTTCATTGATATTATTGTAATACTTGGAAAATCTAGTGAGATCAGGAGATCTTTTATTGATCTAAAATTATTGGGCTCAGAATCTTTGAAAATCTTCAGAGATCATTGGAGATCTATATTAGCAGATCTATGATTACGATAGATCTCTAGATGTCATGGATTTTTTTCGTGATCTATAAAAATTCGGGAAAACCGTCGATCTTCGGTGAGCTTTGATGAAAAAAAATAATGTTTACAACTTGTCGATCTGAGTAGATCTTTTTAAATTTGAATAGATCTTCATTGAGATTATTGAGATACTTGGAAGATCTAGTGAGAACAGGAGATCTTTTATTGATCTAAAATCATCGGGCTCAGAATCTTTGAAAATCTTCAGAGATCATTGGAGATCTATATTAGCAGATCTATGATTACGATAGATCTCTAGATGTCATGAATTTTTTTCGTGATCTACAAAAATTCGGGAAAAACGTCGACTCCGGTGAGCTCTGATAAGAAAAATTAATGTTTATAACTTGTCGATCTGAGTAGATCTTTTTAAATTTGAATAGATCTTCATTGATATTATTAAGATATTTGGAAGATCTAGTGAGATCAGGAGATCTTTCATTGATCTAAAATCATCGGGCTCAGGATCTTTAAAAATCTTCAGAGATCATTGGAGATCTATAGAGATCCTTGGAGAGCTTTAGAGATCACCCATACTATTAACTGTAGATATTTAAATTGATATCGATGATAAATTAAAAGCAAATGAAAGCATGCAAATATTCACTTTTCATTTATAAAATTTATTCATAAAAAAAAAAAATTCAGAACATATTTTCTTAAATATTTTGTCCTTTGATCATAAAATGTTTAACTTTGCATGTCATATGTATTTACATATATATATGACAACGAACTATTCTGAGGTACAAAGACATTTCGTATTAAAGCTTAAAAACATATACACATATATATTGTATATATTAAGAGCTTTATGACGAAATAAAAGCGCAGTTCAATGGCATTACTTTTTATGCAGTACATAAATTTATATATATATTTATGTACATCGATTTATATTTTTATGTCCGGATAGAAGTTAATAAAAGATCCGTCTGATCAAATGAGCTATAAAATTTATAACGAACGTCGTACACCCCCGGGTTGTTTTTCTCATAAAATAAACTGGAAAAGGTCCTGGATAAACATCAATCAGCTCTAAAATGTTCATCAGTATATTCGCGATCTGTATTTACATCATTTTATTAAATATTCTAATTAAACATCAAAGAAAGGAGAACTTGTAACTGAAACTTTGATCTAAAATTTTTTATTGAATGTTTCGGATTTTTTTTAATAAAAAATACATATCGTTTTTATGCGCAGATCTTTGTTTTTATTTACATTTATATATTTTTTAGCATAAACTGAACTACCGATATTGAGAGCAAGGAAGTATAGAAAATTCAAATAGTCAAGTTTGGTAAAAAGCATCGATACTGTGTGTATTCATGAGTAAGTATACACGTTTTCGTTTTATGACTCCGTTATCTTTTTTTTTTGTTACAAACTTTCAATCCTACGAAACTACGAGGATTATATATCTATACATATATACATATATAAGGTAAGTGCACTAGTTTCAGACCATGTCCGAGTATAAAAATAATTTTATTTTTAAAAAAAATTTATATAAAATAAAATTTCCGGTTCACTCTATTTGAATATTTTTTGAATTTTTAAATTTGCCGCCAGAATAAGCGTTCATTTACTGGCATATTTAAAAGTGGGGTGAAATTTTGCTTCGTATCTCTCTAAACATGAATTAGTGGAAATTTCATTAATTACGTTAATGAAGCAGTATTCACTTCATAATCAGTGTATTAAATAACAAATTAGTGAATTCTCACTAATAAATTTAGTACTATAATTTTCACTAGCAAATTAGTGATTTTCACTACTGAACTAGCGACATTTTCATAATTTCTACAAGTAAAACTGTTATTCACTTCTTAATTTATGAATTTCACAATTTCACTAGTAACTTTAACTAGCAAATAATTAAACATTTTACTAGATATAAATATAATTAATAATTATGGTGCTATTTTTAAAAATTTTAATAAAAAACTTTCAAAATAAAAAAAAAATAGAAGTACAGAACAATAATATATTTATATGAAGAGTACGTCAATCATAACATCACGGATTTTTTATTTCTTCATCAGTTATTGTTAGGTATCATAACGAATATACTATTTACACTCACGCGATCACATACGTAGGCCAGCGCAGTGGATAGCATTAAAGACTTTGAATCGGAAGGATGCAGGTTCGAGCCCAGCAGTCACCGGGATTTTTCCATCAATCAAAATCATGTATACTTCCTCTAAGTAATGATTCTAATACATTAATCACATTTCGGATCTAATTACAAGTGTCTTATATTTTTTTTGGCAATATAATATTTTTTTTCACCGATGAAATCAGTGGATTTCCATATTCACTTTTAAATTTAGTGGATTCTCATATTCACTTATCAAATCAGTGAATTCCAATATTGACATATGAATTTAGTGAATATTCACTAATTCTGCGTGGTACGATTGTAGCATTGACAATTAGTGAATATTCACTTGAAATTAGTGAAAAATCACTAATTCGTATTTAGAGAGTAGTTTTAATTTGAAAAAACTACTGTGTAGTTACCCCCCTTCCACTTGCATCTGGAGGTCTATTTATGCAAATAAAAAATCAATTTCCGATAGATTTAGTAGAGATAATCTCAATAAATAACAATGATTGATATATTTAGTAAAAATAAATTGTCTTGATAAGAATTTATACGTTTTTTCATTTTCGCGCTTGGATAAACTGAAAGGATTGATTTTGATAAATAGTGATTGGATGGACTGGTTTTTTTTTAATCCTTGGATATTTACGCTTTTTTGTATCAACTTTCAGATTAAACATTCAGATCTATCCAATTTAGAATCTTTTTCTCGAGACAGTTGAATAAAAAAAATGTAACGAGCTGTCAAACAGAAAAAAACTCGACTAAAATGTCAAAGCTGTTGAGTGACAACTTTGAACCAAGAGTACGAATGTCACAAGTTGATAGTGCGGGTAAAAATAAAAAACAGCCAATTTATTTTTTTGATTTTACAGTAAACAAATGTCAGTTGAGTTAAAAATTGCAGCCGTTTAAAAACAGAAATGGCATGTCGTGTCAAGGTTTTAGGTTCACCATTGCGGTGTTTTCGTTACGGTGCTCTGGTGCTGACGCTGAAAGCTTAATTTTTCTTCCCCAAACCGAAAGCAAACGTTGCACCAGTTGGTTCAGAGATTGATGCGAAACATTTGAGGCCAGATATTGTGGTCTAGGAAATGGAAAAACGAGTCCCATCTTTCCCAGTCCGTCTCATATATAAATGACAAGTAATAAAATAAATTTAAATTGTTCGCCTACATTTGAAATTCATAAAATAGTTTTTTACAATGTCCTGAAATCTCTTTCAAAATTCAAAATTTTTAGCTTGATAATTTTCCTTTTTTTGATATTGATCGAGAAAGATCTAAATTATTTTTTTCCCGGGCATTAATTTAAATGAGCCGGCTACTCTCTAAATATGAATTAGTGATTTTTTACTAATTTCAAGTGAATATTACTAATTGTCAATGCTACAATCGTACCATGCAGAATTAGTGAATATTCACTAAATGAATATGTGAATATTGGAATTCACTGATTTGATAAGTGAATATGAGAATCCACTAAATTGAAAAGTGAATATGGGAATCCACTGATTTCATCGGTGAAAAAAAATATTATATTGCGAAAAAAATATAAGACACTTGTAATTAGATCCGAAATGTGATTAATGTATTAGAATCATTACTTAGAGGAAGTATACATGATTTTGATTGATGAAAAAATCCCGGTGACTGCTGGGCTCGAACCTGCATCCTTCCGATTCAAAGTCTTTGATGCTATCCACTGCGCTGACCTACGCATGTGATCCCGTGAGTGTAAATAGTATATTCGTTATGATACCAAACAATAACCGATGAAGAAATAAAAAATCCGTGATGTTATGATTGACGTACTCTTCATATAAATATATTATTGTTCTGTACTTCTATTTTTTTACTTTGAAAGTTTTTTATTAAAATTTTTAAAAATAGCACCGTAATTATTAATTGTATTTATATCTAGTAAAATTTTTAATTATTTGCTAGTTAAAGTTACTAGTGAAATTGTGAAATTCATAAATTAAGAAGTGAATAACAGTTTGACTTGTAGAAATTATGAAAATATCGCTAGTTCAGTAGTGAAAATCACTAATTTGCTAGTGAAAATTATAGTACTAAATTTATTAGCAAGAATTCACTAATTTGTTATTTAAAAACATTATGGAGTGAATACTGTTTCACTAACGTAATTAATGAAATTTCCACTAATTCATGTTTAGAGAGTAAAGAGATGTAATTTATACACGGGCCATTTCACCCCATAACCAAAAATAAAAGTAAAGGCTTAAATTAAAGTTATGCTAAGTATCAGATTGTCCTAAATAATAACTTTGAGCTAATAGTTTTCAAAGAACCTCCCAAAGTCTTATAATATAAGTCGTGAAACTCGTACAAGATATTAAATATATGAGGATCCTTGGTCTCAGTATAGGATAGTAATGGAACTCTTAGAAGAGAGTATAACCAGTCTAGTTGGCAACTTAGGATCAGATATAAACTTATGCAACCTCATCTATAAATCACTTTAAAGTATCCTTTGGCTGGGTACGTGTGTCCTGATATTAACTTTTCATGACAGCTTTCATTTTCACCTCTTATTTTTCAATTTTACACTTTAAATGGCCCTCTATCTACTTGACAAATATCACAAAATTATATTACATCGCACATTATAATTGCCCTATAGGTAAAAAGTATTCCGCGCTTTTGTTATCGAAATTAGGTTTTTTTTTTCTTTCAGAGGGTGGCTTATTTTCGGGAGTAATTTTCTCAGAGTTGTAAGGACGTACACTAGAAATGTATTTAACAGATTATTAACAGATGGGTTTGGCATAATCTAAAGTGCACACTGTGTGAATGTGCACTGGTGCGTCTTTACTGAGCTGTTTCTATTACTACTGATGTACGCGCACATGAAAGCTACCTCTGGGGTATTACTCTAAGCTTAGATTTGAGCAAAGCTATTTCGCTCCAGGTGTAGTAAACTCTAGATATAACTAAATTTATCACCCACCCAACGTTATGATGTATCCCAAACAGATTCTACTGAACCGTTTATTTCAAGCGATTTATTGATCAATTTATACGATTACCCAATAAAAATACTGTAATACCTATTGTTGACATATTTGCAATATTTTAGACTCTAAAATCTACAAACATATTTATACAAAGTATTTTTTCAAACTTTTCTAACCTCACTTTTCAAAAAAATTAATTCTCGTCTTTATTTATTTTTTTGCCGCGCCAGATTTGAAAAATTTATGACTTTTTTTGTTTGTTCACTTTTGTTAAGCAGGAAAAAAAATAAATAAAAATTTATTTCACTGTATTTTTAGTGTGAGACGTTTGCAAAAACGTCAGGTGACGAAAAATGGCGTCAAAGTTACAAAAAAATTAATTATCGCCATTATCATTTTTTTCCCGCGCTAAATTTGAAAATTTTTCTTGTTTTGTAAGTGAAAAATAAATAAAAATAGCAGGTGAGCAAAAAATGGCGTCAGATGGAATTTATTCCAAGTAAATTTAAAAAAATATTTAAATAATAGCAGAGCTAATAATTCTATAACCTGAAAAAAATATTTATGTTTAATTTTTCAGCGACTCAATAGGATAAAAAATGGATCAACTGATAAATGAATTCTTCAAGAACTCGATCCAACTCCATTTAGAATGAGAATAAGAAAATGGAAAAATTTTTCCATTGCTATATCATAGACAGCTATTTTTATCATTTATTTTCTTCCCGCAATACCTTGGTATATATCCACCTCGACATACCTCATTCTTTATAATAAATTTTCTCGCCTGTCTCTATGATAAATTTTATATTTTTAAACTGTAAAAATATTCCGAAAAGTAAGTAGAGTAATTTTTTTTTCGACAGACCGAGCACTTTTATCAACCCCGAAATAGATATTGTCCTAATGGATAACATTTAGAGTAAAACCGACCAAATCGGTCGGGCATTAGAGTGGTTATCTTACACTCCAGTACCACTAGGACATGGGTATCCGGGATACATGACTCGGACAGTGGTGTTAAGATTTCTGGGTGTGTTAATGCTTTCATTTCGCTCAGTCTCCTGGGTGCTGAGGTTGCCCTCGTCTTCTTTTACTCCATCCCTATTTCTCTGATACTCTGCTAGTCGCCAGATAATGCCATCAAATTAGTGGCTTCCAGTTTAAACCTAACCTCAATATATACTACTACTACTACTACTACTACTATTACTACAACTGCAGTATTCAATAAATTTCTTCCTCAGTAGAAAGAAAAAAAATTGATTCAAGTATTTTATTTATTTGAATAGTGCCAAGTAATTATTTTAGTAAAAATTAGGGTAGTGGTACCGTTTTTGGCCACTTTAGAACCAGTTTTGGACACTTGAAAAATTTTAATAAAATAATTTGTAAAATACGCAGTAACATAAGTAATTTTTTGTCGACCTGAAGATCGGAACATTTTTGGTGAGACAAAAATAAAAACCAAAATGAAAAGTAAACATGAAATCGGAAAAAAAAAATTTACTTCCTCTTTTACAATAAAATATTTTTCGATAACTTCTGCACAGAAAAAAATGATTTCTTGGCTCAATAAATTTCTACTCGCCTCGAAAAATATTTTCCATTATCAATTGAAAATAAAAATTATCTTGAAGCGAAAAAAATAGAACTAGAAGTTATTATTTTCAAAATTTGAATTTCCCGCCATTATTTAAATTAATCGGCGGATTTCGTTAATCAAAAAGTTGGATTATCAGAGCAAATTCACTAGTCAGATTTATATGAAAGTCTTAAAAAAAGATAAATTAAAAATCATCCTGAGTATGAAATCGGAAAAATATTTTAGTAAAAATTAGGGTAGCGGTACCGTTTTTGGCCACTTTAGAGCCAGTTTTGGACACTTGAAAAATTTTAATAAAATAATTTGTAAAATACGCAGTAACATAAGTGATTTTTTGTCTACCTGAAGATCGGAACATTTTTGGTGAGACAAAAATAAAAACCAAAATGAAAAGGAAACATGAAATCGGAAAAAAAAAATTTACTTCCTCTTTTACAATAAAATATTTTTCGATAACTTCTGCACAGAAAAAAATGATTTCTTGGCTCAATAAATTTCTACTCGCCTCGAAAAATATTTTCCATTATCAATTGAAAATAAAAATTATCTTGAAGCGAAAAAAATAGAACTAGAAGTTATTATTTTCAAAATTTGAATTTCCCGCCATTATTTAAATTAATCGGCGGATTTCGTTAATTTAAAAGTTGGATTATCAGAGCAAATTCACTAGTCAGATTTATATGAAAGTCTTAAAAAAAGATAAATTAAAAATCATCCTGAGTATGAAATCGGAAAAATATTTTAGTAAAAATTAGGGTAGCGGTACCGTTTTTGGCCACTTTAGAACCAGTTTTGGATACCTGAAAAATTTAAATAAAATAATTTGTAAAATACGCAGTAACATAAGTAATTTTTTGTCTACCTGAAGATCGGAACGTTTTTGGCGGGACAAAAATAAAAACCAAAACGAAAAGTAAACAATCTACTGGATTTAAATTTTTGAAATGTCTGGTATGCGCGTTAGTATGTCAGCTGAAAATTGCACGCCACTTTTAACTACCCCTTATTCAAAGTACTTAAATTTTTCATTTTCGTTGCGCAAAAAAACGTTCCGTTCTTCAGGTACATAATTTTTTGAATTCCGTCAGAGATACTTTTACCCCACTATTAAAATCAAAATTTTATTTTACCCTTTTTCGATCATTAAAATAAAATCCAAAAAAATGTTCAAAAATGGAGCAGTAGCCACAAATTATAATTCTACCCTACGTATTTTGAGTATTTACGAAAACAATAAAAATAATTAATCGACTTTAATTTTTTTTTCTCATTATTCTTAAAATAAATTCACATTGAGGAATTTGAATTATTTTGAAATAATTTCACTTAATAATATTAATTAAAATGAGGAATTTAATGAAGTGATATATAGGAATGTTAACTGAATAGAATAGAATTTCATATATATGTATATGTATATATAGGATATAAATAACAGGCGGTTTTTAAATTTCATCTTAATAAAATTACTTATCCTTATCAAGTTTGAGTGACATTTTGACACAACATGACATTTAAATTTAATTTAATATTCGTAATAATGATAAGTTTAATTCAAAATGACGACGAGGTATTTTGATAAATTAAATTAAATGGAATGCGGTTTAACCGAGTGAATTTTATTTAATGTATTATGTAGATAATGGATAATTTTATATACTTTATTCAAAATAAATGGAGCGTTCGAAACCCATTCCATTGGATATCTTAGACTCGGTAGCATATCTAGATTTGTCGTTTGAAAAACTAAACTATCGGTTACGAATTAGTTGAGTTTTCAAGTACAAGTTTCCAAAATTATCTAAGAATTGAATTATTATACAAACAAAGTTTACTAATAATCAAAATTAGGCATTAGGTTTTTTTTTAGAATAATCGGGAGTCGAATTTTCTGGAATGGGAACAAAATTATTGACATCGCAGGTGGAAATTTTTTGGACTTTTCTCTGAAAAAGTCTTTAGAACTTTAGAACTGAGTTTTTGAAAGAAAATTTCGAAAAATTTCCACCACGGATGGGATTGGAAAACTGAATTTCTTTTTTGTTAAAGAAATTTTGGAAAATTTGGATTTGGAAAATTGATAGATTTAAGTGAGAAAATGTTTTTGACGGGGTCGAGAAAAAATTGAAAAGGATGAAAGTAATTTTTGGAAAAATTGATTGATGTTAAATATTGATGTCAATTTTTGAGAATGGGTGAAACAAAATTTTGAGAAAAAAAGGACAATAATTACAGAAGGTATTGATGTCATAGTTGATTAAAAGTTATTGCCAGTGAGTGTCAAAATGTCATTTATGTTGTTTATAGTTTTGTACCAAAGCTAGATATACGTTTATGGCGATAAAAGAACTCGATAGTATCAGTTATAAACTTTTTTAACAAATAGAAATAAAAAATACGAGTGTTAAAATCGTAAATTGTCTGTATAGAATAGTAAAAGGATATGAAAACTCATAACACTAAAAGCTCGTAATTTTCTATTAAACTTTTTTTTTATTGTTTTTGTAATAAGCGAGAAGATTAAAATACAAACAAAAGTTGTAAAAATATTTGCTCTTTATATTTCAACAAAATTTGACCTAAAAAGATAATTTAGAGATAACGAGTCTATTTTTTTGACTTTAAGATCTATAATGATCTTAATGATCTTAATGACTTTAAGATCTATAATGATCTATAATGATCTTAATGAATTTTTACCTACAGTATTTTTTATCTGATATTTTCCGTGTGATATCTAATTGTGATACATTTTGATCTGCATAAATCTATATAGATCATAGATCTTCGTCATAAAAAATTTAATTTCTCTCGATTTTACTCTCTAAACATGAATTAGTGGAAATTTCATTAATTACGTTAGTGAAGCAGTATTCACTTCATAATCAGTGTATTTAAATAACAAATTAGTGAATTCTCACTAATAAATTTAGTACTATAATTTTCACTAGCAAATTAGTGATTTTCACTACTGAACTACCGATATTTTCATAATTTCTACAATTAAAACTGTTATTCACTTCTTAATTTATGAATTTCACAATTTCACTAGTAACGTTAACTAGCAAATGATTAAACATTTTACTAGATATAAATATAATTAATAATTACGGTGCTATTTTTAAAAATTTTAATAAAAAACTTTCAAAATAAAAAAAAATAGAAGTACAGAACAATAATATATTTATATGAAGAGTACGTTGATCATAACATCACGGATTTTTTATTTCTTCATCAGTTATTGTTTGGTATCATAACGAATATACTATTTACACTCACGCGATCACTTGCGTAGACCAGCGCAGTGGATAGCATCAAAGACTTTGAATCGAAAGGATGCAGGTTCGAGCCCAGCAGTCACCGGGATTTTTTCATCAATCAAAATCATGTATACTTCCTCTAAGTAATGATTCTAATACATTAATCACATTTCGGATCTAATTACAAGTGTCTTATATTTTTTTTCGCAATATAATATTTTTTTTCACCGATGAAATCAGTGGATTCCCATATTCACTTTTCAATTTAGTGGATTCTCATATTCACTTATCAAATCAGTGAATTCCAATATTCACATATTCATTTAGTGAATATTTACTAATTCTGCGTGGTACGATTGTAGCATTGACGATTAGTGAATATTCACTTGAAATTAGTGAAAAATCACTAATTCATATTTAGAGAGTAATTTTCTGTAAATATTCGAAATTTTTTACATCAAATAATCAATCAAATTTATATTTATACATATAAATTTTTTTTATAAATATAAATATATAGACGGAAATGAAAAAAAATGTCACAATGTACTGTCAGATATTCGACGTGTTCAAGAAGTTACGAACGTCACTAGTAGACTTACATGAATTGTACAGAAACGCATCACGTTCGTGACATCTTATTTGCTACAAATTTATCTTCTAAAGTATATACCTATATATATAGAAAATATAGAGTATATATAAGCTCTAGGAGGTTTGAAATTTATAATTATGGCAGTCACGTTCTTGGAAAATTGCCATTGTCGTTACTATTTCTTTATGAATTACAATTATAATTATTTATATATATATATAAATTATTGGGCTAAAAATAAGTTGATAATTGTAAAAAAAATCTAAAATATAATAAAACATAAATGATAGAGGGTAATTTAAATATTCGCAAGGTTCAAAATCGAATATTTAAAATTCCTGGCATTGGTAGCAGAGGCCAATAAAATGAAAACTATCGGAATTATTTATTTTCCTCTTTCTATCAATCCGCGTTCTTCGTCCAATATAATTTTATTTTACCCAAGAGCTGAATAAAATATATAAAGACTGAAAAATAAATATATGAAGCAAAGGTAAAAAGGGTAACTAGCGACAGTTAATAGCCGCGGGAAAAAATGACTCGCAAGTTAAAAAAAAGAAGGGTTCGTAAAATAAAATGAACGTGTGCCAAATTTTTTTCCATTGATATTTTATCCTTTTTGCCACTTACTGCTTTGAAATATCGCTTCAGAGGTTGGAAAGCGACGAAAACATCAAATAAGAAAATTTATAAAAAAATATATGAAAAATAATAATAATAATTATACTGGTTTACAAATGTCGTCTTTAACTTTCTTTACATGGCAACAACAAAAAAGTCAACTCAATGCCGGACATGAAAAGTTAAATTATAAAAACGTGAGAACACGGGCGCGAAATGTAGAAAATAAAAAGATAATTTTTTTTTCTAACCCAGATTAATTAATTAATAAATAAATCCGTAATAAAAGTTAAACGGGCGTGAAATAAATATAATCTGTATTGTTGATAATAATAAAACAGGTAATAACTATTATGATATAAAAAAGGCCACTATAAATTCTAACGACTTCACGACAATTATTTGTTTAATTGTCAATAACTCAATTACAATAAAAAATTATAACGACTGATAATATTTCACTTTCATATTTAAATGGCTATTGTTTGTTAGTAAATAAATAATTAATTTAATCGGGTACGAAGTTATTCAAGTTTTTTTATGAAAAAAAAAATTCACGGGTAATTAAAGTTATTTAGTTAAAAAAAAAAAAAAACGCTTTATTTTTAGAGAATTTAAAAGAATTGAGAGATTTTATGTATAAAATTTATTTAACTCGAGTACGGCAATCAGAGTTTATTGAACTAAAGGTATTTGCCAGGCACTCAAAACTACGTTATTTTTTTCATTATATTAAAAAAAGCTGTTTTAATAGAGTTATGTAAATGTATGTATTGTTATACTGTTAAAAATGTAAAAGAAAGTAGACTATTTTTATGAAAGTTAACGTTAAAAAAAAAACGGAATTTAATTGTCAAACAGATTGCCATTGGAGTAATTAAAAATTTTTTTATAAAAACGTCTCAAGTTTTATTCATCTTCAACGTAAAACTTATTTTCTACCTCTCATTAATCTTCACAAAGCCTGTGATTAAATAATAAACACAAAAGTCAACTTTATACACGGGCTCAAATAGTCGCCGCCATTTTTTCGTCACCTCGAATTTTCACGAGCGTCTGACGCCTAAAATAAGTGACCAATTAATTCCGTGTATTTTTTTCTGGCTTCTACGAAAGTGAACTATGGTAAAAAATTACAGACAAATTTAATCTGACGCCTAAATAATTTTATTAAGCACGAAAATGAATTTTTTTGAAAAGTGAGGTTAGAATTTTGTAGTAAAATTTTTCTATTTAAAGTTGATACAACTGCAGACACAAAAGTCAACTTTATAAACGGGCTAAAATAGTCGCCGCCATTTTTTCGTCACCTCGAATTTTCACGAGCTTCTGACGCCTAAAATATGTGACCAATTAATTCCGTGTATTTTTTTCTGGCTTCTACGAAAGTGAACTATAGTAAAAAATTACAAACAAATTGAATTTGACGCATAAATAAATTTATTAAGCACGAAAATGAATTTTTTTGAAATGTGCGGTTAGAATTTTGTAGTAAAATTTTTCTATTAAAAGTTGATACAACTGCAGACACAAAAGTCAACTTTATATACGGGTTAAAATAGTCGCCGCCATTTTTTCGTCACCTCGAATTTTCACGAGCGTCTGACGCCTAAAATAAGTGACCAATTAATTTCGTATATTTTTTTCTGGCTTCTACGAAAGTGAACTATAGTAAAAAATTACAGATAAATTTAATCTGACGCCCAAAGAAATTTATTAAGCACGAAAATGAATTTTTTTGAAAAGTGAGGTTAGAATTTTGTCATAAAATGTTTCTATCAAAAGTTGAAACAACTGCAGTTAATCTTAATCCATAAATACATGTTTCTAAGATGGAATATTAATAAGTTATGATTAATTATATATTCCAGTGCTAAGACAGGAAATTCCAAATGTTTAGTTTTCGCTAAGTAATAAGTGCCAACATAATTTGCAGCTGCGTAAACACGGCTTAGCATAATTTAGATCTGCGGTTTCCTCAATTCTCAATCTTTATTATTATTATTATTATTATAATCTTAATTTCTCAACCCAATTTCCGTTGATTTGTGTATCGAAGTATTAAAAAATTTTTCCAAACCGAAAACTTAAAAAATAAAAATCTTCAATTGTTTCTTTCCGATAATGAAAAACAAATTTGATTTATATTTCCCGCTAACGTAATTTATCTATACAATTTAAAAATTCGTAGCAGTTTGCTTCAATAAATACGAAATTCTGCATTATGTATCCCATTAATCATCTCGTAGACTCCAGATCCTTGACAGCTATTTCAATATTTGCATCCAGTAACCAAACAAATATTCTCACTCATTCTTGTTACCTTCTTATCAGTCGCTCGTACAAATTAAGAACTTTTTTTTATTGGAAATTTTCATAATAATAAACTATTATATAAAGTTAATATTTAAATTAAAATCGGCTTTCAAAGTTCGAAAGCTTTGTTTCTCTTGAGAGTTAAATTAACTTTATTGAAGTACTTTTAATATTTTTATTAATAATGAACTTTAATAAATTTATAAGTTATTCATAAAATTAACCGAGCGCTCGAATAATTTTCGAAATTTCATTTGTTAATTATTACTTTTAAAAATAATTTATTATTCTGATCAGTAAAGTATTTAAAAAAAAAAATTATTTATAGTACAGAGTATTAATAAAAATATTTTAATAAACCCGGCTTAAATTTATCCCTCTTTTGTCACTACTGAGCGGATCGCTTGTGGAATAAATTATTTTCTCAAGATATTAATGAATAAAAATAATCCATCTTAAGTAATATATGTAAGTACAGTGAGAGAAAAAAATGTATATTGTTAAGAAAAAATACTTGATTTAACTTACTTGAATAGTGCCAAGTATTTTGTTTACTTGAGTCGAAATCTAAGGCATACTTTGAACCTAAATGAGCATTGAAAACCTACAATAGACTTTTTAGGACATAATCATTGTAAAAGCTCGAAATGAACCAACTTAGACTTACAAAGGCATGAATTAGACATACAAAGACATGTATCATAAAACGAACGAACTTGGAATTTTTTAAATCGACCAGCTGTTAGTCCCAGGCTGCCTGTAGGGCCCAATCCTCCCTTGGGTATCATGAGCCTACGGGAGAAATAACTGGATCACTTGCATCAATTCTCCAGTAGTCCGCGAATTTAACAATTCATCATTCTTGTAGTTTTTCTTGCGTTATTCCTTCTGTTAAATCTAGGAACGTCCGTTTCACGATTTATGTCTGTATTAGTCTGATTCATGCCTCCATAAGTCGAAGTAAGTTTAATTCAAGCCTAAGTAGATCCATTTCAAGCTTCCCATACAAAGTCGCCGAGCTTCGAAATTTTCCCATAGATCGGCCGATGCCTGGTTTGCAATGATTGGCCAATAAATGGTTAACTACTGGCCCGTGCATGGTGAATCATTGGCAGCCGTCTTTTTGCTTATAAAAACGGCGCACAATTAACCGCCGTTCGTTGGCCAACGGTTTGATCGAGTGCTTTTGATACCAAGCTTTGACCGATGATTGATTGCCACGATTTAGCCGATCTTCGGCCGATGCTTCAAAATTGGCAGCCATTCACGGCCCAGTAATGGGCCGATTCTTTTTTTTGTATGGGATTTTACAATAATCATGTTCTGAAAAGTCTCATGTAGGGTTTCAATGCTTATTTAGGTTCAAAGTATGCCTTAAATTTCGACTATTTTGTCAAAAAAATATTATTAGACACGTTTTTTTTTATCTAATGATGATCTGAATATTTTCGTCCCTCAACAAAAGTTTTTTTTATAAATAAATAATTTTATCCTTCCCAAGATTCGAATCTGGACCGATCTCGCTTACTGTATATAGTAGACCGGTTCAAAAAAAATCGACTATTTTTTTTTTTTCAAAACCCGCAGTGAAATATTTTCCTAGTCATGAAAAAAGAAGCCTGTGAAAACGAGAGCTCCTAATATCAATTTTAGAAGGTCGCTCATCGTACATTTCTATTTTACGTTTAAATAACATGGAAAAAAAAATTTTTTAACTTTGGAATTTTACAACTCATTTTGGAATTAAAATGTCGGGGTGAGAGATACATATTTTTGAAGGAAATTGAACGCTCTAAATAAATTGTCTTTTGTGTTTTTTCTCTAAGTCTACTCCTTTAAAAGTTATTCGAGTTTAAAGTTCAACATGTGATTTTTCAATTTAAAAAATCTGAAATTAATTTTCTCTTTGAAGTTTAAAAAAATTGAATTGTATGTACATAATTTTTCGGAAAAACGACCAACCGGTAAAAAATTGCACATTTCCTACAAACCACAGTTGGTCGTTTTTCCAAAAAATTATATACATACAATTCAATTTTTTTAAACTTCAAAGAGAAAATTAATTTTAGATTTTTTAAATTGAAAAGTAATTCATTCCTCATAGTAGAACAATAAAGATCTACTTTGTCAACTTCGTTAAACTTGATAATTCAATATTTTAAGACAAATTTTTTTTTTTCAATAATAATTATGAAATATTTAAGAAAAATTCAGAAAAAAAGGTTAAATTAATCACATGTTGAACTTTAAACTCGAATAACTTTTAAAGGGGTAGACTTAGAGAAAAAACATAAGAGACAATTTATTTAGAGCGTTCAATTTCCTTCAAAAATATGTATCTCTCACTCCGACATGTTAATTCAAAAATGAGTTGTAAAATTCCAAAGTTAAAAAATTTTTTTTTCCATGTTATTTAAACGTAAAATAGAAATGTACGATGAGCGACCTTTCAAAATTGATATTAAGAGCTCCCATTTTCACAGGCTTCTTTTTTCATGACTAGGAAGATATTTCACTGCGGGTTTCGAAAAAAAAAAATAGTCGATTTTTTTGAACCGGTCTAGTATATAGTGTAAGAAATTTTTCATCGCAATTTTTACTCTTTTAACGTCAGTAATATTAAGCTTTGTATGTCATTATAACGAACTAAAGTAGCGACAAAGAAAAAGCGAGGAATAAAATATTGATTGAAGAAATTCAATCAAGACGAAGATACTGACAAAAAATAAAATAAAAATATTATAGCCTTGGACAAATTACTTACGTTCAATTTAATCCAGACTTTTGAAACTTAACGAATGCTGCTTTGTTCTCGTTAGAATTTTATTACTAAAAAAAGGAGCTTTGATTTTTTCTTTATCGCTACCTTTTCATCCGACGAATACAAATGAAAAAGATTCATAAAGAAACTGTTGATTAAGAAGTAAATTTTTTTTTAAAATAAAAAGTTAAAGAAAAATAAGAAAAAATTTGGGATAAATAAACGCTGGGTTTTTATAAATTGAAATATTTTTTGGCGAATGCGTTGAGTTGAATCAAATCGACTGGATGATCAAAGGGATGAAAAATAGGACACATGCAAAGACTTTTTTGTGAGTAGCTGGTCTGAGTTTTATTTTATTTTTTTTTCAGATCTTACTACTTTTGGCTACTCGGCTGGTTTTCTTTCATTTTATCTCACAGTTACAGTTGTGTTACTGTCTTATATTTTGTCTTTGACGCCACGATATAAAGTAGAGCATTGCGTCAATGCAAAAAATATGCTGGCGAAAAATTTAAATGGAGATAGAAAAGTCTGTAGCACAACAGGAATTCGAAAAAAACAAAATTGACTTCATTTTGTTGGCTGGTAAAGTTTCTTTTCAAAGAACAATTCCAATAAATATCAAAAATAGTTAATTGTACTCTCTAAACATGAATTAGTGGAAATTTCATTAATTACGTTAGTGAAGCAGTATTCACTTCATAATCAGTGTATTTAAATAACAAATTAGTGAATTCTCACTAATAAATTTAGTACTATAATTTTCACTAGCAAATTAGTGATTTTCACTACTGAACTACCGATATTTCCATAATTTATACAAGTGAAACTGTTATTCACTTCTTAATTTATGAATTTCACAATTTCACTAGTAACTTCAACTAGCAAATAATTAAATATTTTACTAGATATAAATATAATTAATAATTATGGTGCTATTTTTAAAAATTTTAATAAAAAACTTTCAAAATAAAAAAAAATAGAAGTACAGAACAAAAATATATTTATATGAAGAGTACGTCAATCATAACATCACGGATTTTTTATTTCTTCATCAGTTATTGTTTGGTATCATAACGAATATACTATTCACACTCACGCGATCACATGCGTAGGTCAGCGCAGTGGATAGCATCAAAGACTTTGAATCGGAAGGACGCAGGTTCGAGCCCAGCAGTCACCGGGATTTTTTCATCAATCAAAATCATGTATACTTCCTCTAAGTAATGATTCTAATACATTAATCACATTTCGGATCTAATTACAAGTGTCTTATATTTTTTTTCGCAATATAATATTTTTTTTCACCGATGAAATCAGTGGATTCCCATATTCACTTTCCAATTTAGTGGATTCTCATATTCACTTATCAAATCAGTGAATTCCAATATTGACATATTCATTTAGTGAATATTCACTAATTCTGCGTGGTACGATTGTAGCATTGACAATTAGTGAATATTCACTTGAAATTAGTGAAAAATCTCTAATTCATATTTACAGAGTAAGCGCTAATTAATTAAGTTATTTTATGACGCGAAATGCCGGGTCGAATATTGCCCGGCGTTAATTTCCTAAGGAAGTATTCTAAAGAGTTTGAATAAAAGGTACGCATAGTTTAACTGAGAAAAGGGGACAAGTAAAGTAAAGCGAGTTGTATAGACGATATAGTTTTGAAGGAACTTGAGGAAGGTAAGACAAAAGTCCCGCTTTACTTTAAATTATAAGCACGGTATTAATAGAGCCCCTCGTCTAAGTGATAAAGTTCAGATATCTTTTGGCGATTAGGCTTTACTTCCCTGACACAAAGGGATCTTAAGCTCTGCACTCTCCCGAGGATTATGTATATGTATACCGAACTCAAAAAGTAATTTACCGTATCAGAAATTGAAGCTTCACTTTTACAACCATCCCAGGGTTTTAAATATTTTAACCGATAATTGGGATTATTAAGGAATAAATCAGGATTTTACTGTTGAATTTTTCGGTTTTTGGTTTTTTATCTTCGGCTCCTAATTTATTTTTGTCTTTCGCGTTTTTATTTGCCTGCAAAGGTGCGATCGCAGTGTAGTGAGAAAATCTAGTCGGTAAAGTCGGTCACTTTATTATTGACCGTCCGTTGATTAGGGAAGTACCCAAGCCAGGATTCGAACCCGGGCCTACGGAGTGTCACGCGGGCATCGAGTCCACTCTGTCATCAAGTGTCGGTTCAATTGACACTTTTATTATTATTATTATTTGATCAGGAAAATAATTAACTGAAGCGGTTATTTTTAAATTTCATTTTAATTTTAAATAGTAATTAAATTCCGATAGCTGTCAATAGTAATTAGCGATGATTTATTGGCCCTTTTTATATTACCCAGCTCTGAAAATATTTTAATTGAACAAATACCATAATATATAGATATATGTAAATTAAGCCCGAGATAATTGCAATGCGATTTTTTTGTCATTGAGTGGATGCTTTAAATACATTTTAGTTGAGATTAATTTATTTATTAAATTAAATTTATATAAGTGAACATTCCATTGAATTGGCAATTTAGTTCAGTATGCAGTATATTCAATTTCAAAGTAAAAATGTTGACTTTAAATACCGGAAAATTTATCCACTTTATCGAAGTATTGCGACAATTTAACTTCACATTCTATATAAATTTTTTTTCTATTTTTAATGAAAATTTTAAATTGAGATTTGACCCAGATCGATGGTTTTTTAAATTTAATTTCATTTTTTATCACGATAGTGAAAATAAAATTACTCGAAACTACTTGGGGTTTGTTTGCTACCAATACCAAGATATTTTATATCCCCTTTATTTCATATTAGTGCAGTATAAAAACAATTAAGTCGACTAATAAGAAACGCGAAGCGTAGAAAATTTTCAAGGCGAAAATAAATTTATTGAAGTCGGTTCCTTTTACGTACAAAATTAAATTATAAATCACATCAAGTCAATATGGCCGGAAAAATTAATAATTTTTTTTGAATTTTCATTAACTTTACAAGTGGGTAAAAAATATTACAAGCTCTTGTGATTTTATTAGAAGATAATAATAAAATTGTTATTAAAAAAAAAAAAAATTAGTATATGTATAGAACGAAATGAATGCAGGAGACATGTAGCGATAAAAATGATATTATAATACCGGTATAACATAACGAGTCATGACTACAACTCTGACTCGTACGACTCGGTGCATAACGAATTACACTTCTGGGCCTCGTAATTCAATTTATCTGTAGGGTGAAGAGTGCACTGTAAAGCCTCTCATCCTCATCATGACTGAGGAGATTAACGAGCGCGCCACCCCCTGCCACCTCCCAACGCCCCCTAGCACCCGGTTAGCTTTTGAATATTAAATAAATAAATTTTTTCGTCTCAAACGCCGTCGAACAAATGAATACATAAACAAATAAACAAACGTAAATAGAAAGAAAAATAGTACAGACAATTCATGAATTGCCCGACAAATTATCCGAGTGAATGCCGGTGTAAATACCGAGGCTTCAAAAGCTCCCAAGGGTCAGCAAATAGGCGCCATTGTTTACCAAAAATAGAACGAAAAGAGACTGAACAAGTGAACAATTAAATGAACCATCAAAACCTTTCGAGTCCTCATCCACCACTTCGAATTTATACACGGAGAAAAAAGTATAGTAAAAATTACAATATTATAGTAAAATTTACTAACAGATATGAAAAAATACATTCTGTATTGTAATTATTACTAAACGTTTAGTAAAATTTACTAGTTAGTAATAATTACATAATAAGATATTAAAAATTACTATACGTAATGTATTTTTTGCTAAGACGATTATATTTTTTACTATTTGTATAGTAAATTTTACTATCGAGTACTATTAATAAATACAAATTTAAGAAAGTAAATTTTCTAATACAATATAGGATTTGTTACTATACAAAATATTAAAAATTACTATACGCAATGTATTTTTTGCCAACACGATTATATTTTTTTACTATCTGTATAGTAAATTCTACTATGTATAGATAAAATTAAAAGTTGGTGGGGATAGCATATACAAAGATGTATTACAAGTTCTGAAACTTTTGTTCAAAGGACACATCGGGTCGTCAGACATTGGAAAGGTCTCGCGCGCGGGAGATCAGGGTTCGAATCTCGGTTGAATCAAGTGATTTTTTAAAAAACAAAAATCCACACCAACATTAATACAGATGACAGAAATAATAATAATAATAATCAATAATAATAAAAAGTTGAAAAACTATTAAAAATTTAATTTTACTTTTTTCCATTCTAATGTAGTAAAATTTACTAAACTGGGATAGTAAAATTTACTAAACGACTTGTAAAATATGCTAATCTGTTTATGAATTTTTCATATAAATCATAAGCGTTTCAAGATTACCATCCAAATTTAGTAATTATTCTCATATTTTTTAGTAAAATTTACTATATTTTTTTCTCCGTGTATAAATAAAAGTTTGGGCTAGAATTTTTGGATAAAAAAATTTCTATACGTAATAATAATGATGACAAAAAGTGTAACGAGTTGTGTTGAAATAACAGCAGCGCTGTCGATAATCTGCTGATGTTACAAATCATGCTGACGTATTTTGTTTTCGTGTGAAAATGGTAAATTTTTTTGTTTATTTACCTTCTTGTGAAACAACATTGAGTTTAAATTTTTTTGCGTCGTGCTGAGAAAAATAGAAAAAAATTTGACGGGGAATAAAAAGCGGAAGAACGAACCGAGTGGAATAAAAAGCGTAGATGGGAAATAAGCAAATGGAATTGACGGAGATGTGGGGACCAAAGTCGATAAAATTAAATTCATATATATATATGAGAAAAAAGTGTTAGATGCATTAAATAATGAAAATTTCTAATATATGTAGTGAATAGTTGAGTAAACATTCGATAATAAATTTCTTAGCGTAAAATTTTCGTATTTTGGATTAGAAGTCGGAAAATTTCTCAATGAAGGTTCAAATTGAGCGTAAATTTTGAAAGGTTGAGTAATATATGTTTAATAGGATATATAATAAAGCATAAAGTCAAGTTCATAAACTGGATAGTAGAAAGCAATGATGTAGTTTTAGTTAAGGATCAAAGGATCAGAAATTTCAAAGCACGTGGAGAATGGTAATAGAATTTGTGCATTTGTAAAAGGGTGTGCATGCGAGAACAAGTATTTATATGCTGATGTTAGGTATATATAGGTATATATATACCTATATATACAGGTGGCCGTAGAACGACGACAGATGGAGAGAGAAAGAGATTGAACAGGTCAGAGAGATTCGCTGGTATTTCAGTAATTGAACATCCCTGCTGGGATTAATCCGATCACTTCGGAGTCTTGAATAATTTCGTGCGTTGATAATTTCTGATTGTATTGTTACTAATTTATAGAATGCATTTACAACTGCTAAATGGAGACATTACTTTGGAAATTTCGGCTAAGAGTATTTCAGTGGAACTATGAGTCAAGATTGTGACGAAATTTTGAATTTTTAAACTTTTACTTGAGATTTCTGTCGACATCCATTTACTCACACGAAGAAAAAATTGTCCATAATGCCTGGTGGATATGAATAATTCAGCCGGTTTGTTCTGAGGAAATTTCCTACTAGACTGAGTGTTTTGGAGGCGCATTTCCGTGAAAAATTTGGTTCAAAAATAGAATTGCGTTCTAATTTTTAGAGTGAAATTGGGATTTTTAATATTTTCTAGCAAATTATGGACTTGATATTGAAAGTAAATTTCACCAGCATATTTCTGGGGAAATTCTCTACGAATTTCAATGTTTCGAAGTTGGATTTCCTGGGAAAATTTAGCCCGAAATTAGGACTGAGTGAGCAGTTTCTACTTTTTATTGTGAAATTGAAATTTTCGATGTTTTCGAGCAAATTGTGGACTTGATAGTGAAAGAAAATTTCACCAGCATATTTCTTGGAAAATTCTCTACGAAATTCAATGCTTCGAAGTTGGATTTCCTGGGAAAATTCAGCCCGAAATTAGGACTGAGTACAGTTTCTAATTTTTATTGTGAAATTGAAATTTTCATTATTTTCTAGCAAATTTTGGGCTTGATAGTGAAAGAAAATTTCACCAGCATATTTCTTGGGAAATTCTCTACGAAATTCAATGCTTCGAAGTTGGATTTCCTGAGAAAAATCAGCTCAAAATTAGGACTGAGTACAGTTTCTAATTTTTATTACGAAATTGGAATTTTCAATATTTTCCAGCAAATTTTGGACTTGATAATAAAAGAAAATTTCACTAGAATATTTACGGGAAATTCTCTACGAAATCCAATGCTTCGAGTTGAATTTCCTGGGAAAATTCAGCCCGAAATTAGGACTGAATGGACAGTTTCTAATTTTTATTGTGAAATTAGAATTTTCAATATTTTCCAGCAAACTATGAACTTGATAGTGAAAGAAAATTTCACCAGCATATTTCTTGAAAAATTCTCTACGAGATTCAATGTTTCGTCATTAGATTTCTTGGGAAAATTCAGTCCAAAATTAGGACTTAGTGAACAGTTTCTAATTTTTATTGTGAAATTGAAATTTTCATTATTTTCCAGCCAATCATGGGCCTGATAATAAAAGAAAATTGTACCAGTTTATTTCTTGAGAAATTTCCTACGAGATTCAATGTTTTAAAGTGCATTTTCTTAAAGGAAAATGGGGTCAAAAATTAGGATTTATTGACCGGCATTAAAAGTTTCTGCTAATATATATTGAACAGTAATAATTTTCCGAAACAAATTTACTGTGTATCTATTGATTTATGAAACTTAAAAAGAAAACCGCAAAAAAAAAATTTTACAAGCAATTTAACAAGTTTATCTTCAACTTCCGAAATTTTATTGCCTCAAAAATAATGAGGTCGTTACTGCAACTTAAATTTCGTTATTTTTATGAAAAAAAAAATTAACAATCTCATTACTCATTATTTTTTTTATCCACAAAAATAATTAAAATAAACTGTGGATACATATCAGTAATTAAAAAGAACTTTCTCACACGGCTGTGTTAATTGATTTTTTAAAATTGTGTATTCAAAGAAGAATAATTAAGTCACGAATAAAAAGTCATTGCTATGCAAATGTCCTTTCACTTGCATACGAGAAAGTGCAGGATAAAAAATTTCCATGTGAACTGTGGGTGAAAAATTCATTCACACTTCGATCGGGTTGGAGTTTCCCCCACAATTGTGTTCCCTAATTATAATTACAAGTATTTTTATTTTTGTTGGTAGTGTTGTTATGGTGATTGTTAACATTCATCGTTATTGTAGGATGGAACCGAATCGTTTGGTTAATTTAGTCAATTATTCTCATCTTGCTGCTAGCGTGTTCTCTGATCCGTGGAATTGAGTTTGCACCGCGCAATTTCGCCACTGGGAATCTCAACAGTAATATGAGACAATTCTGACTTGTGTTATTGTCATTTTGATTACTCGAGATAATTATTTATCATGTTGTCTTTATCAATTATTAGATAGACCGTAAAATTGAAAGCATATTCTGCAAGATAAAAAATTTCTTGGGGTGAGTAAAAATTTTTTGCACCACTCTCTAAACATGAATTAGTGGAAATTTCATTAATTACGTTAGTGAAGCAGTATTCACTTCATAATCAGTGTATTTAAAAAACAAATTAGTGAATTCTCACTAATAAATTTAGTACTATAATTTTTACCAGCAAATTAGTGATTTTCACTACTGAACTATCGATATTTTCATAATTTCTACAAGTCAAACTGTTATTCACTTCTTAATTTATGAATTTCACAATTTCACTAGTAACTTGAACTAGCAAATAATTAAATATTTTACTAGATATAAATATAATTAATAATTATGGTACTATTTTTAAAAATTTTAATAAAAAACTTTCAAAATAAAAAAAAATAGAAGTACAGAACAATAATATATTTATATGAAGAGTACGTCAATCATAACATCACGGATTTTTTATTTCTTCATCAGTTATTGTTTGGTATCATAACGAATATACTATTTACACTCACGCGATCACATGCGTAGGTCAGCGCAGTGGATAGCATCAAAGACTTTGAATCGGAAGGATGCAGGTTCGAGCCCAGCAGTCGCCGGGATTTTTTCATCAATAAAAATCATGTATACTTCCTCTAAATAATGATTCTAATACATTAGTCACATTTCGGATCTAATTACAAGTGTCTTATATTTTTTTTCGCAATATAATATTTTTTTTCACCGATGAAATCAGTGGATTCCCATATTCACTTTTCAATTTAGTGGATTCTCATATTCACTTATCAAATCAGTGAATTCCAATATTCACATATTCATTTAGTGAATATTCACTAATTTTGCGTGGTACGATTGTAGCATTGACAATTAGTGAATATTCACTTGAAATTAGTGAAAAATCACTAATTTATATTTAAAGAGCAAGAAATCACTTTTTTCTGTGTGTAAAAATTAGAAAAAATTTTTAATAAAATTGATCATTTTTCTAGAATTTAAACTTAAAATTTCTTAGAAAATTTCATTGAAAACCGTAAAAATTTTAATTGTGATTCAAATTTAAAAAAAGTTTGACAACAGGAAAAGTAAAGCGATATAATTATTTTTTAAAATTAGACTGTCCAACAAAATAATATACTGTCGGAAGTATTGGATAGAGTTTGTGCAATCGACAGCATCGTTAAGTGGTACATCGATCACAATTTACCTCAAGCTATCGACAATAAAACAAAGCTCTGGCTGTTGATAAAATATACCTGTAAAATAACTAGGATATTTAAATTTAAAAATGCATGAGTTATCAGCATAATTAAATATAAACACTCTGTTTAGTGAAATATATAAGCATTAAAATTGAGTAATCACGTATTTATCCATGCATTCAAGTGCCTATACACCGGGAGCTCGGACTAATTACCAAATTTATTTAGCAGAAATGTGTGAATCAGTCAATTCAATATTATGTGTGTTTGGATCGGACAATAAACGTGATGCAGGTTTATCATTATCACATCCGCGATATTCGCTCCACTGTCGACTATGTTATTAAATGATACACTAGTACAATAATATAATATAATATGAGAATGTCTCAATTTAATTAACTGAAATTATTATTGATATCATGTTAATTTTCATTCAAAATTAGAATGCAAGTGATTTCACACATTGCGTATTCGAGATACTTTTATTCAGAAGCCATCTAACGAAGGTTACGAAACTAAACTGCAAATTAGGGGGTGAGAAATTTTTAAACGAAAAAAAAATCAATGTATAAAAATTTATGGGTAATTTTTGCTTAAATGAAATTCAAATAGAATAGCGTTAATATATTAAATAGCTAATGTAACAAAAAAAGGGAACGTAGAAACATATTCATGAATTTTTAAAATTTAATAACGTTATAACGTCAACACGAATGTATGAATAATTTACGGGTGTAAATATACACGCGCATAACATACTTGAGGTTTAAAATGGAAAAAAGAACCTTGTTTAATATGAATTATTATTTCTAATTTAACAATCACTATCCATCGACACATGTAATGATTTGTGTCACATTTGAAAAATAAATTTAGAGCAATTAGTTATCTACTCTCTAAATATAAATTAGTGATTTTTCACTAATTTCAAGTGAATATTCACTAATTGTTAATGCTACAATCGTACCACGCAGAATTAGTGAATATTCACTAAATGAATATGTGAATATTGGAATTCACTGATTTGATAAGTGAATATGAGAATCCACTAAATTTAAAAGTGAATATGGGAATCCACTGATTTCATCGGTGAAAAAAAATATTATATTGCGAAAAAAAATATAAGACACTTGTAATTAGATCCGAAATGTGTTTAATGTATCAGAATCATTACTTAGAGGAAGTATACATGATTTTGATTGATGAAAAAATCCCGGCGACTGCTGGGCTCGAACCTGCGTCCTTCCGATTCAAAGTCTTTGATGCTATCCACTGCGCTGACCTACGCATGTGATCGCGCGGGTGTAAATAGTATAGTCGTTATGATACCAAACAATAACTGATGAAGAAATAAAAAATCCGTGATGTTATGATTGACGTACTCTTCATATAAATATATTATTGTTCTGTACTTCTATTTTTTTTTATTTTGAAAGTTTTTTATTAAAATTTTTAAAAATAGTACCATAATTATTAATTATATTTATATCTAGTAAAATATTTAATTATTTGCTAGTTAAAGTTACTAGTGAAATTGTGAAATTCACAAATTAAGAAGTGAATAACAGTTCGACTTGTAGAAATTATGAAAATATCGGTAGTTCAGTAGTGAAAATCACTAATTTGCTAGTAAAAATTATAGTACTAAATTTATTAGCAAGAATTCACTACTTTGTTATTTAAATACACTGATTATGAAGTGAGTACTGTTTCACTAACGTAATTAATGAAATTTCTACTATTTCATGTTTAGAGAGTAATAATCAATTACATCGGAAAATTTGATCTGTTTTGAAAAAAATCAATCGTATTTTATTCTCATTGCATTTTACTTTTAATTTCTATTTTAATCAATCTTAAAATCAACGATTCACATTGGGTTTTGTCCGTTTATCTTTCGAATTCTTTCCATTAATTTTTAGTCTGGTTTTGGTGGCTTGAATATTAATATACTTCTTTGTAAAAATGTTTAATTTTTCTAAAAAAAAATGCAATTTTGTATTCCCGTTGATTTGTGATCACAAGAAACACCTCCATAATCTTAACGATGAATAAAATAAAAGTTCTTTATATTTTAAGGAAAAGAAAAAAAGAAACCTAATAGAATTTCCAAACTATTTCTCAACATTGAAAATGAACTTATTAACTCGAGACTCCAATCCAGCTACGAGATAACTCTACAGAAATAGCCACCTAGCGGCAGACACCACAACTAAGTATTAAAAAAAAATTTTTAACTCAATTCCAACCTTTTTCTCGTGAATTTAAACTATAAATGCTTGAAAAAAAATCATAAACAACAAGATTGCTAAATTAAAAATACGAAAACATTAAAGTTATTTATAGAAGATAAAATAAATATTTTAAAAGAATGCACTAAATTTATGCTGGTAATTTGCATATGACCTATACAAACATCCAGTTAAGTGAATCAAGATAATTCAAAAATTTTATTTTCTACCTCACATATATATGGATATATATTTATAAGTCAAATATATACACTTTATAAAAGGTCATGGTTGAGTAATTTACATTTTATTATATTATATATTTAAAATATATACAATTATGCATATATATCGTTCAAGCCTTCATATTTAAACTCGACCAATTGTAATAATTGAATAATATTTTTTTAACAATAAATATAATGACGTAAATGAAAAATTTCATTCCAACAATTTGTAAGTACGAACACGCGCGTTTGCCTGTCTATATATTTATATATATTTATACATACCAACAGATAGTCACATTTGTACACAAACTAGTGACAACCCCTTTTCATCTCTATTTCTATCTTTCTCTGCACCAATTCACCCTCTATTCTCACCGCACACCCGCAATTATACCTGATTTATGTTTGTTGCGTAAACATACGTTACTCTACACGGTATTACTCGACCGTAATTATGATAAGAGAGATACTAAAGAAATTGTTTGCTTTATACTCCGCTTCCAAACTTTCGAAAATTAATTAAAAAAAAAAAAACGCAATTACTCTGTACAGAAAAATAAAATAAAAATGTTGGAAATATTTTTACTTCAATCGAAACAATGCTGCGTTAAATTATTTAACAAATTTGTAAACAGAAAAAAAAATAATGCGATTTGAGAGCGGCAGAATTTCGATAAATTTTTTCCTCTATTCAGCGATGGACGAAAATTTTAAACTATTTCGCAAATCGTTTGGGGAATAAAGCCGATGGACTATTTGTGAAGAGATTGAATTTTGGAAAAAAAAATGCATGGAAAATTTGGAGGCCGAAATTTGGAAAAATTCATATATAATAAAAGTTAGCGGTGAATGAAGCTTAAAAAATAATATAAGCGAGGATAGGTTGGAAGGATCGAACATTGATAAATCGAAGCGCAAAAGCAACGGGCGAGTGGTTTCGCTCTCGTGGCGTTTGTGCTCGATGAACAGAACGATTCTATTTCCTCGATGGAAACTGATCAACCGGAAAGATAACGAGGAACAAAATTTTACGTTATGGCGACGGGGTGGTATCGTTGCATTGCCTCTATTTGCCGTTCTATAAACACGTATATTCATATATATATTTAGATACATTTACAAACACACACACACAAGTTCAGAGTATAACTTTGTAATCCGAAGTAAATCCGGCTTTAATCGTTTAATAAACAAAAAAAATAAAAATCGAATTGGAAAATCACCGGTTTCGTTTTATCGCCCAGATTAATGCGTTTTTTTAAAACCCTAAATAGTCATTTGGGATCCAAGAGGTCGCAGACAATTTTGAACCCGAAATTCCTTAAATCTAATTCTGGAAACTAAAAACTCAAAATATCTTAGTAACTATTGAATTTTTGAAAAAAGTATAAGATACTTTTTTTGTAGAGAATTTGAATTGCTACAAAAAAGCTCTCTTGCAATTTTTCAAATAACCCAATATTTACAGAAATATTTTCAAAAAACCAATCACACTTTTTTTTTTGGGCAATTTTCAAATTTCCAATAGAAAATTTTAAACTTTATTTAATAAAATAAATCTACTTTTTTGAAGGTTCAATTTTTTCATTGATTGCAGATCAAAGTCCATGTAGTTTCCAATAATTTGCCACGAGATTAAGTTAAAAGTTAACGAAATTAGTGATTTTCATGAAAAATAAACTTTTTCCCCTTTTTTGCCATGACATATTTTTTCTAAAAAAAAAATCTAAAGTTTGTTAAGTTGTCCCATAAATAAATAATTGACATATCGAGAGCATCTCCTTCGGGAAAGCAACGTTCCAATTCCAATAATTTAAAAGATTAAACTAGTGTAGGACAAGGTCGCGTAGATACGCGGACGGGATTTAACGATCAGTTGATATTTTAAGTGTTCCCATGAGTAATACGGTAGTGCACTATGTTGTTAGTCGATCTGGGTAATGTCAATCTCATTTAATAAATATATATGGCATCTCTGAATTCTATTTGCTGGAAACTAGTTCAGAATGTTATAATTAAGTCATGTTATGTATCGTATTTCTGTGGTGTAGTCGTTGATTGTAACCCTTTTAATCATAACTTTACCGAAGTTTAAATATGTATAGAGGTGAGTATTGTGTTGGCTGGAGTTGTGAGAATTCTCGGGTGGTTTACACCTCACCAATTATCAATTAATAGACGTAGGTTTGTGTCAATTGAACAGCCAGTGGTAACAGAACTAGTTCCAGTGGCTCTGACAAAGTCTAGTTGGATGGTATATAATCAAATCTACTAGCTAGTTGCTCTACTCCTGTTCCCATTTATACTAGAGTTGAGTTTCTGCTACTAAATACAACTGGACTACTTGAATCTGGATAACTTTGTGCGGATAATTTCAACTGCCCCCCCTCAGAAGCCAATTACGTTTGAATTTCACATGTGTCACTGCTATATCACTTGAGTTATGTTTGAACTTGGGGATATAGTCAGTGTTGGATTACTCTCTAAATATGAATTAGTGATTTTTCACTAATTTCAAGTGAATATTCACTAATTGTCAATGCTACAATCGTACCACGCAGAATTAGTGAATATTCACTAAATGAATATGTGAATATTGGAATTCACTGATTTGATAAGTGAATATGAGAATCCACTAAATTGAAAAGTGAATATGGGAATCCACTGATTTCATCGGTGAAAAAAAATATTATATTGCGAAAAAAAATATAAGACACTTGTAATTAGATCCGAAATGTGATTAATGTATTAGAATCATTACTTAGAGGAAGTATACATGATTTTGATTGATGAAAAAATCCCGGTGGCTGCTGGGCTCGAACCTGCGTCCTTCCGATTCAAAGTCTTTGATGCTATCCACTGCGCTGACCTACGCATTTGATCGCGTGAGTGTAAATAGTATATTCGTTATGATACCAAACAATAACTGATGAAGAAATAAAAAATCCGTGATGTTATGATTGACGTATTCTTCATATAAATATATTATTGTTCTGTACTTCTATTTTTTTTTATTTTGAAAGTTTTTTATTAAAATTTTTAAAAATAGCACCATAATTATTAATTATATTTATATCTAGTAAAATTTTTAATTATTTGCTAGTTAAAGTTACTAGTGAAATTGTGAAATTCATAACTTAAGAAGTGAATAACAGTTTCACTTGTAGAAATTATGAAAATATCGGTAGTTCAGTAGTGAAAATCACTAATTTGCTAGTGAAAATTATAGTACTAAATTTATTAGCGAGAATTCACTAATTTGTTATTTAAATACACTGATTATGAAGTGAATACTGCTTCACTAACGTAATTAATGAAATTTCCACTAATTCATGTTTAGAGAGTAGATATCCGTTGTGTGAATATTTTCCGAAGATGATCAGAAAAAAGCCCTTTGATAAATAATATTGTTATGGAAAAATTTTTCCCAACGTTTTCTTTGTCGCTGGCGTTAATTTTTTTAGGTTGGCGCGAAACGAACGGACAGAAAAAAGAAGTAAATAATAATATATGTACAGGTATATATATATATAGATACTGTAGGCATTTTGGGGAAACAGGTCGTAATTGCCGCGGTGAACAATGCCGCGTACGCGAGCGAAAAGCCCTGGGAAAACTGTGGCGAGACTTTTTGGCATGTCGCCAATTCGCGGGAAAGGGAAAATTCTACACGGACACATCAACGGTACGAATGCTCGAGATGTGGATAGGAAGAGAAAAATAAAAACTATGCAGTATATGTGTAAAGGCTCGTGCATAATCGACGAGGCAAGCGCGAACACATGTATCTTGCCCTCGTTGTCCATGTTTTTTTTTCTGTCTACTGATTCATTCTAGTACTTCGGTATGCGGAAAATACTTGGCCTTCGAAATATTAATTTTTTAAATTTTTTACTTCACTGGAATTATTTTACGTTTGTTCAGCTGAGACGCGAGCAGCGAATGGTAAATAAAAGTGATTTTTCGAAATTTGGTTTTTTTTCTTATAATCGGACGACATATAGAAACACAAGAGTCCGGGTCACAGGAAAAATCACAGCTTCAAATAAAATTTCAGGATTTTACTTGAAATTTAGTCGAAATTAGGTCTTAGACTTTAAAACTTACTGCCGAAAGAATGTTTAGAAAAGTGGCCGATAAAAGGCCCAAATAGTAGACAAGACTGAAATTTTGCCGAAAACGAGGCTTACAAAATGCCGACTGAATTTGTAGGCCTGTTTATTAAGAATATCAAAATTTCGGCGTGTTTTCAACTTTTTTCAATCAAATTCTTCGGCTTTAGCGCGATTTCAGCCAAATTTAGGCCTCGCTTAATAAAATTCTATAATTTCGGAGTGACTTCAGACAAGTTTTATCTTTTCGGCGTATTTTCGGCCAAATATTTTTACCCTAGTTACTATCGCCGAGCAAAACAGTGAAAATTATAAAATTTCACGAGTAAATGGAAAAAAAACAGGAAAAATTACAGCTTCAAATAAAATTTCAAGATTTTACTTTAAGTTTAGTCGAAATTAGGTTTTAAACTGTCAAACTTGCTGCTGAATGATTAGAAAAGTGGCCGATAAATGGCCCAGATAATGGACAAGACCGAAAACTATGGCCGAAATTTTGCCGAAAACGAGACTTACAAAATGCCGACTGAGTTTGTAGGCCTGTTTATTAAGAATAATAAAATTTCGGCGTGTTTTCGGCCTCTTTAAATAAAATTCTATGATTTCGGAGTAATTTCAGCCAAGTACGTAATATTAATTTTAATAATTTTACCCGATATTCATATTATTGAAGTTCCGAAAATATTTTTCTTTGTGCATACTAACGGTCGTATAGATGCGTAGAATGACTTATGCTTGATCGAGCAGCAAAATCCTATCTGCTATCGACTATCGATATATGTCGTATAAATATATATGTCGGTGGTGTAGGTGTGGATATATATGTATACATATATTTAGAGGATTGAGAGTTTAGTAGCCGTCGATTAATCGTTTTCTCTTTCCTTATCTCCCGTCTCCGTGGTTGAGGTTTATCGATGTAGACATATACACGATTTAGCATACTACGATTATTCACTCGGATCCTCTATCCTCTCACTTTAACCTCCTCACTTAATTTATTATAAATTATGTAATTTTATTTAAACAATATTATATAAAGTTAATAATATTGAGTCAACAAAATTCCTTAAATTTATTTTTTATATTTTTAAAACTTGATTATAAATTATCAGCATTGGAATTTATATCATAAAATAGTATATATTTTTTTATAAATGCTAATTTAATAGATAAATTGAAAAAAAAACATTTTTTTCGCTGCATTAATTTTGCAAGTTATTTTTATTACTTTTTATTTTTTATTCGTTTACTCTCTAAATATGAATTAGTGATTTTTCACTAATTTCAAGTGAATATTCACTAATTGTCAATGCTACAATCGTACTACGCAGAATTAGTGAATATTCACTAAATGAATATGTGAATATTGGAATTCGCTGATTTGATAAGTGAATATGAGAATCCACTAAATTGAAAAGTGAATATGGGAATCCACTGATTTCATCGGTGAAAAAAAATATTATATTGCGAAAAAAAATATAAGACACTTGTAATTAGATCCGAAATGTGATCAATGTATTAGAATCATTACTTAGAGGAAATATACATGATTTTGATTGATGAAAAAATCCCGGTGACTGCTGGGCTCGAACCTGCGTCCTTCCGATTCAAAGTCTTTGATGCGATCCACTGCGCTGACCTACGCATGTGATTGCGTGAGTGTAAATAGTATATTCGTTATGATACCAAACAATAACTGATGAAGAAATAAAAAATCCGTGATGTTATGATTGACGTACTCTTCATATAAATATATTATTGTTCTGTACTTCTATTTTTTTTTATTTTGAAAGTTTTTTATTAAAAATAGTACCATAATTATTAATTATATTTATATCTAGTAAAATATTTAATTATTTGCTAGTTAAAGTTACTAGTGAAATTGTGAAATTCATAAATTAAGAAGTGAATAACAGTTTGACTTGTAGAAATTATGAAAATATCGGTAGTTCAGTAGTGAAAATCACTAATTTGCTAGTGAAAATTATAGTACTAAATTTATTAGTGAGAATTCACTAATTTGTTATTTAAATACACTGATTATGAAGTGAATACTGCTTCACTAACGTAATTAATGAAATTTCCACTAATTCATGTTTAGAGAGTACTTGTGATTTTTTTTTTTAAATTTTAAATAAAAAAATGGAGAACGAAGAGGGAGAAAATTAGATAGAGGGTGTCAGATTTCTAAACGAGACATAGGAAATAAAGAAAACCTACAGTGGAATGGACTTTGTGGCTTCGCGTGTCTGAACGAACGGTATCTCTTGAGCAGTTAAGCCTCGGAAAATTGAGTGCGCCTCTAACCCCCCTACCCTCCCCCGCGAAAAACCTACATTAGTGACTTCTCTACAAAAATCGTGATAAAACTTTCCAAGATCCATTCTCTTCGACGTCTATTTTCATCCAGAAAATAATTTGTTTTTTTTTTTTTCTGTTTTCTTTGAACTTAAACTCTTGGAAAATTTTCGGAAAACAACTCGCGAAGTAAATAAGCAGTTTTACTAACTTTTCAAACTACCATGACTCTCTTGCTTCTTATCTTCCCAACTTATCATTTTATTAAATAATTTTTTAATTAACTCCCGAGTTAATAAAAAATTGAATATTTCACGAACTTTTAAATATTTTTCAAATTTAATGTTCGTATATTTTATTATAAAGGAGGTTTATTAAAAATAAAATAATTAAATAATTCAACGGAATAAGTGAAGTGAAAGGTGAGTAAAATGAGCGTAAAAAAAAAATTTACGAGATAATTCTGACAACTTTCGAATAATCAAGTGTACAAGGAGAGCACATCAGTTAACTCGGTCTTGATACAGTCTACATCATGATCATCATGATCATCATCACTATTATTAATATAATAATTTATTATTTATTTTATTTACTTCCGGAAATGGCTCGACGGATCATCGCTAATCATTATCATTTTTTTGTTACCCTCTTCCACTCAATCTTCCCTTTTACCTGAGCATTTTTTTTGTTTTAGAAAGCTGTAAAGAGCGCATACTGACACGTGCTCCATTAAAACAAACGTGAGTTCGCGTGCAATCGGCCCACTTTCTTGTGTTGGCTCTTCTTTAGATCCTACGCCGTGAACGATATGTACTTTTCAGTATAAAATCAATTCCACCCCCATTTCGTTTTTTTTTTTTTTATTAAAATACCAGTTTGTATATAAATTTATTATTAATATTTTTTTTTCCGCAAAATTACGCCGTAAAAAAATTTTTTATTCAAAAGTCTAAAGAAATTTTAGGCGCCATTTTTTTAAAAATAATGGAGCAAGTTGGTCAGCTGACAGTAAAATCAATTCAAAATTTTTAATTTTCGAGGATATCTCCCATGAAAAAAATTTATAAAAAAAATATAATTTTCATATAAAAAAAATACATAAAAAATATATAAATATATACAAAATATGTATAAAAAATATATTTTGAATAGCTAACTTTTGGCCGATTTTCGAATATATTTCAAATATATTAAAAATATATCCTAGAATATATCAAAAATATATTTTTCATATAAAAAAAATACATAAAAAATATATAAATATATATAAAATATGTATAAAAAATATATTTTGAATAGCTAACTTTTGGCCGATTTTCGAATATATTTCAAATATATTAAAAATATATCCTAGAATGTATAAAAATATATTTTTCTTATATTTAAAAATTAAAAAAAAATATATTAGTAATATATTTTTAATCTATAAAAAATATAATTTTTTTATATTTTTAAATATAAAAAAAATATATTTTTTGTATATTTTTATACATATATTTTTTATATATTCTAAGATATATTTTTAATATATTTAAAACATATAAAATATATACAAAAATCGGCCAAAAGTTAGCTATTTAATATATATTTTATATATATATTATATATTTTTTATGTATTTTAATATATTTTTTTTATATGAAAAATATACTTTTTTTATATTTAACATATATTTTTTTTATAAATTTTTTCATGGGGATAGTCAACTTACCCCGTGATTTTTTTTGCAAATAATATCTAAGAATTTTTTTTTGTTTAAAAAAAGATGTCCCATTTTGCCCCGGGCTCTGACTAAATTGAGGAACCGATTAAATTTTTTTTTACTGGGAATTTAATTAAACAACTTTTATGTTCCATTACTTTCAATTGATATTTTAAATAAAACATAAAGATTGCAAGAACTTTCTCTAATTATTAAAAAATAAATTAATGCAGAAGATTATTAAAGACGAAAAAAAAAAATAATAAATAAAAAAATTTGTATTATTACTTTTGAAATAAAAATACTAAAAATAATTATAGGATGTAATGGGTTTGAAAACGTTATAAAATGGGTATTAAATTACAAGCAATATTCTTGCGGAATATGAGAAGCTGGAGATAGCAAGAGACACAATTATATTGCTTGCGATAAGGACAATATTAACTGAAACTCGGTGTAATACGACTACAGACTATAGACTGTAAGGTAAGTACCGAGCGCTGGCACTGCAGGATCCCAAGTCTTCTCTTTACTTAGTAGCTTCTTGGGGCCCTCATTTCGTCCCATTATCGTTAACACTACGATCTCTCTCATATCTGCTTCACGAGGAACATAACGCGGACAAAATGCGCGACAAAATGCTCCCTCTATTGGAAAAGACGTAAAAACTACACCTAATTTTTTTATCGTAAAAGTAACAATAGCAGTAGTAATATTTAATCAATTACCGTCTTTGCAAAAATAATTAACAGTCTTTTGTATTAAAATTAATAATGAGGATTCTTAATGACCTTCAATTAACGAATATAATTAAATAACATTTCAGAGTTAATTATGTAAGTTAATACAGTGAAAGGAATTTTTTTATGCAACAAATTAATATTATTATTGTTATTATATTTTATTGAGGTGAAAGAAAGAGTGTAGGAATACGTAACGAAATGCGAAGCGTAAGGAAATGTAGATGAGTTAATATAATTTATAAATAGAATAGAAAGGAAGTGAGTCTTTTGTAGAATCTTAAAAAGATCCGCGAGTGGCATAATAGTGAATACTGAATATCTGTCTCGTCTTATTTTGTCTCACTCTATTCAATTTGCCTAATTGGATCTTGTCTTCTCAAAAGAAAGAAAAAAAAACCATAACCACAATAAGTCTCACAGTCACCATCGCCAGCACGTAACAGACCTCCCCAGGCTGCGTTCAAACGTAACAGACCCCCACTGATCGGTTTCAAGGAGCAGCGGTAAATGAGGGCATTCTAAGTTATGCGTCAACAAATTCGATAAATGAGCGAGTAACAATAGAAATAAGCGATGTTTTATTACTACTCGGTAAGAAATGCATTGCGTTCAGCACCACACGGAAAAAACTAATTTCGTCCTGATAACAAAAGATGGGATATCGAAAGATTTTTTTATAATGACAAACATGATTAGCTTAGTAACAAATCAATTTATTATAGTAACAATTGAATTTGTGTTGTAATTAAGAAGTCGATTTGTTATGAGAACATATGATGTTTATTATAATAATATCGTCGTATTTTAAAGCCGGCATTTGCTACTGTAAGTAATCTTAGCTTATGATTACAAAGATTTTTGTTCATGCTACAAATTCATTCCGTTACTTTAACAAATCAGTTTTTTTATTGAAACACAACAGTTTTGTTACAGTTACAAACCATTGCTTGGCCCAACGAAAAATTTGCTAGCATTACAAAAACATTGTAATCCCAACGAATACATCGTTATTCGTATATTGAGGCAGAATTTTGTTACCGTAAGTTATCTTATCTTGTGGTCACAAAAAATTTTTTTCCGTGCATGCTGGTATGCTCTCAAGACAGATACTAAAACAGTATGTGAAATATTCCAAGATAGTATTGTAACGAGTCCCAAAAGTATGGCGTTATTTACTATACTGTATAGTACTGGAGCTATTGTATTGCTCACGTATGCATAGCAGACACGGCGAAACAGCATGGCCCTGAGACCCATACTACAATGCCGAGGGCACAATGCTACTAGTATAATCAATGTATACTATCGTATTACCGCCAAAACTATAAAGATGTCGTAAGACAAGAATTATCTGCCAGAAGCAATGTGGATACGGCAATGTAGTAAGGGCCTGACGGCCATACTGATCATTGCGGCATTCGCGACAACTATTGACAATGTGTATACTATCGTATTACCACCAAAACTATATAGATGTCGTTAGACAAGGTTTATCGGCCAGTAGCTATGTGGATACGGCAACGCAGTAAGGGCCTGACGGCCATACTGACATTGCGGTATTTGTGACAAGTATTGCCAATGTGTATACTATCGTATTATCGCCAAAACTCTATATATGTCATTAGACTAGGTTTATTGACCAGAATCATTGTGGATACGGCAACTTAGTAAGGGCCTGACGGCCATACTGACATTGCGGCATTTGTGACAACTATTGACAATGTGTATACTATCGTATTACCACCAAAACTATATAAATGTCGTTAGACAAGGTTTATCGGCCAGAAGCATTGTGGATACAGCAACGCAGTAAGGGCCTGACGGCCATACTGACATTGTGGCGTCCTTGACAAGTTTTGCCAATGTGTATACTATCGTATTACCACCAAAACTATATAGATGTCGTTAAACCAGGTTTATCTGCCAGAAGCATTGTGGATACGGCAACGTAGTAAGGGCCTGACGGCCATACTGACATTGCGGCATTTGTGACAACTATTGCCAATATGTATACTATCGTATTACCACCAAAACTCTATATATGTCATTAGACTAGGTTTATCTGCCAGAAGCATTGTGGATACGGCAACGTAGTAAGGGCCTGACGGCTATACTGACATTGCGGCATCCGCGACAACTATTGACAATGTTAACATTCCCGCAATGGTCGAATCATCCATGCATACAATTTTATAACCTATAACAATCTTCGATAGAATACAGTATGGCGTTTACGCCCATACTGGCATAGTGATATCCGCAAAATATTTCTTACCGTGTATTTTTAATGAAAGAAAGACATTTAATAAATGAAAATACTGCGACGACGAACGACTTGCCAATTATACGTCTGCTTTTACTGACCGAGTTTAACGAACGGGATATAAAAAGCGTCTATTTGAAGCTCAAAGGGCTTGTTTTAATTATATTTATCATTGGACTTTTTGTTGTTTTATTTTCACTGTTTTATGGATTGACAAAAAAAAGAAAATTGAAAATGTTATAAATAAAAGAAAAATTTATCACCCTTTTTATTTTATGGTTCTTACGATCGTACATTTTGTGAGCAGTAAAACAAGACGGAATGTTATGTCGTTTTCTGCTTTAAATTGTCAATGTTAAAATATATATATATTTTTGTGAAAACAAGTCGAAATTTTATGATGAAAAAAAAAAATTTCGACTTGAAATATAAATAGAGTAATAAAAAAATAAGTAAAGTTGGATAAATGAGCTAGTTATGTGTTAAATTGAGATGAAAAACTCTCGAGAAAAGTTAGTTGTTTGAGGGGTGGAATCAACTGCTAAAGAACCAAAAGATGTGGTGAGATATATATATATATATATATAGTATATAGTAATCAGGACGAGTGTACTGTTGCTAGTGTACTAAGAAAGACGAATGAAAGAAATTAAAAGCCCGAGGAACGTAATCCAACTTCCGATTCAGGATCTGTTGAAATAAAAGCGGAATTAGGAAGAGTTTAAAAATAAAACAAGGAACAAGACTCGCTAACGAAAACAAACATTAAGAGCTTATAAATTGTTACGAAATCGATAATTTGGCAAACTAACAACACCAAGTTATCGATAATTCATTGGTTATTTTTTATTTTAAATTTAAAGCCGAATTTAACAATCGGAAAACGGAATATAAGAACGAGATGAAGAAAAAAGACTAGAGTATTAAATAAAAATAGACAATGAACAAGCCGAGGAAGTAAATGTAAAAAGTTTAAGTTGTTTTGTTGGTAGGAGGTTTTGGCCGTAACTTGCCCATCGTACCCTTATTTTTCTCACTTAATCTTAAAACTTTTAAGAAATGTTCGTCCTAATGTTTTTCTTTCCGTCCTCGATTCAATCTAGACCCGAATCAGCGGTACCTGGAACGGAACCTAGTTCCAAAATACCAACCGCAATACTACCGCGAGTGGGTAAGAAACTTCTGAAACTAAGATAAATACACTCAACAATACGTTTGTCATGTAAATAAGTTGGTTGTTGTGTTACAAGCCAGGAAAATTAATAAAATGCTTTGCATATTTTAGCAAAAAGTAAAACTTGCGCTGAATCATTTTATGATATTGTGTTGGCAAATGCAACTTTGAAAAGTACACGGAGAAAAAAGTATAGTAAAAATTACAATATTATAGTAAAATTTACTAACAGATATGAAAAAATACATTCTGTATTGTAATTATTACTAAACGTTTAGTAAAATTTACTAGTTAGTAATAATTACATAATAAGATATTAAAAATTACTATACGTAATGTATTTTTTGCTAAGACGATTATATTCTTTACTATTTGTATAGTAAATTTTACTATCAAGTACTATTAATAAATACAAATTTAAGAAAGTAAATTTTCTAATACAATATAGGATTTGTTACTATACAAAATATTAAAAATTACTATACGCAATGTATTTTTTGCTAACACGATTATATTTTTTTACTATCTGTATAGTAAATTCTACTATGTATAGATAAGATTAAAAGTTGGTGGGGATAGCATATACAAAGATGTATTACAAGTTCTGAAACTTTTGTTCAAAGGACACATCGGGTCGTCAGACATTGGAAAGGACTCGCACGCGGGAGATCAGGGTTCGAATCTCGGTTGAATCAAGTGATTTTTTAAAAAACAAAAATCCACACCAATATTAATACAGATGACAGAAATAATAATAATAATAAAAAGTTGAAAAACTATTAAAAATTTAATTTAATTTTTTTCCATTCTAACTCTCTAAATATGAATTAGTGATTTTTCACTAATTTCAAGTGAATATTCACTAATTGTCAATGCTACAATCGTACCACGCAGAATTAGTGAATATTCACTAAATGAATATGTGAATATTGGAATTCACTGATTTGATAAGTGAATATGAGAATCCACTAAATTGGAAAGTGAATATGGGAATCCAATGATTTCATCGGTAAAAAAAAATATTATATTGCGAAAAAAAATATAAGACACTTGTAATTAGATCCGAAATGTGATTAATGTATTAGAATCATTACTTAGAGGAAGTATACATGATTTTGATTGATGAAAAAATCCCGGTGACTGCTGGGCTCGAACCTGCATCCTTCCGATTCAAAGTCTTTGATGCTATCCACTGCGCTGGCCTACGCATGTGATCGCGTGAGTGTAAATAGTATATTCGTTATGATACCAAACAATAACTGATGAAGAAATAAAAAATCCGTGATGTTATGATTGACGTACTCTTCATATAAATATATTATTGTTCTGTACTTCTATTTTTTGTTTATTTTGAAAGTTTTTTATTAAAATTTTTAATAATAGCAGCATAATTATTAATTATATTTATATCTAGTAAAATGTTTAATTATTTGCTAGTTAAAGTTACTAGTGAAATTGTGAAATTCATAAATTAAGAAGTGAATAACAGTTTGACTTGTAGAAATTATGAAAATATCGCTAGTTCAATAGTGAAAATCACTAATTTGCTAGTGAAAATTATAGTACTAAATTTATTAGTGAGAATTCACTACTTTGTTATTTAAATACACTGATTATGAAGTGAATACTGCTTCACTAACGTAATTAATGAAATTTCCACTAATTCATGTTTAGAGAGAATATAGTAAAATTTACTAAACGGGATAGTAAAATTTACTAAACGACTTGTAAAATATGATAATCTGTTTATGAATTTTTCATATAAATCATAAGCGTTTCAAGATTGCTATCCAAATTTAGTAATTATTCTCATATTTTTTAGTAAAATTTACTATATTTTTTTCTCCGTGTATATAAAAAGTATCGAAAACCACCAAAGCCTTTTAAAGAAAAATGCTAAAGGGGTAGCAGCTAAAACTTTTCAGCTCCCCTATAAAGTATAAAAAGTCGGGTGTATTCAACAACATATGAACCACGTAAACTTGTTCTTGTTCGTGATGTAACAAAGTTAGTGAATAGAGAGCAGGTTTTAGTACCGACAAAGTTTGTAAGCGGTATTGACTGTCAAGAGTTTGATAATCCATAAAATAGGATTGTTTTGAAAACGAACGTCAATGCAGTACCCAGAGCTGACATATCATAAGACCGCAAATCGAGATTAAATAACAGATATCCAAGTATGAGAGACGGAAGCATACTTTATGGATTTAATGTATTTCATATTAATTAACCAAGTTTACAGTGGAAATGTTTAAACCACAATTATCGGTTAACCCAAAACTGGTTAGTGCTTTTGATGGAGCTCTGCTACTGTTAGTCCTGAATCTATTCAACTCTAGCCTACTCTAGTCTATTCCATTCTACTTCATACAACACACTGCTCCAGGAGCCATAGTTATAGTTGAGGATAACTGATTGTCCTACGGTCAACTCACTGCGGGAATTCTCTTAATCCAAGTCGTGGACAACATGTCAAATTCATACACACAAACTTAGTCATATATCATATATATAATATGCTGGTTTTCAGTAATTGAGCAACTTTGATCTGAGGAAACTCATCAGAAGCCAATTTCCCGAAGTTAATGGAAAACGGAAACAAATTTCGGTAAACTGGCCGCAATATTGATAAGCTGATAAATAAGTAGAAATATATAAGTGACTAATAGTGATCACGAGTACATCGGATATTGAGAAATAAATATGATATAGATTAGACTGATTCAAAAAAATCGACTAATTTTTTTTTTCTTCATTATATCGAAAATATTGTTGGAAATGACGAAAAAAAATACTGTGAAAGTTTGAGCTCTTAATATTAATATTAACAACTGCCGCATCGCGATTTTCTATTTCCCGTTTAAATAACGTGGGAAAATTTATTTTTTAAGCTTTGGAATTTTGTAGCTCACGGTGGGACCAATACTTTTGAATCTTCAAGACATATTCTTATGGGAAATTTGACGCTCTACAAAAAAGGTCTCTTATAATTTTTCGATATTTTTATTTCTTCAAAAGTAATTCGAAGTTAAAATTAGATTGACGATAAATTTTTACATTTTTTAAATTTTTTGACGCAACCATCAACTTTATCCGAAAATTTTAGAGGAAATTTTTTGTAGAGCATTTTATTTCCTACAACTTATCTCGGAGAAAATTTTCGAAATTTCTCATAAGTCGTAAGTTATTCGCAATTAACTGAAAATTCAATATAATTAATTTTGAGCAACAAAATTTAGATTATTTAAGAAAATTTTCAGTTAATTACAAATAACATACGACTTAAGTGAAATATCGAAAATTTTCTCTGAGATAAGTTGTAGGAAATAAAATGCTCTACAAAAAATGTCCTCTAAAATTTTCGGATAAAGTTGATGGTTGCGTCAAAAAATTTAAAAAATGTGAAAATTTATCGTCAATCTAACTTTAACTTCAAATAACTTTTGAAAAAATAAAAATATCGAAAAATTATCAGAGACCTTTTTTGTAGAGCGTCAAATTTCCCATAAGAATATGTCTTGAACATTTAAAAGTATTGGTCCCACCGAGAGCTACAAAATTCCAAAGCTTAAAAAATAAATTTTCCCATGTTATTTAAACGGGAAATAGAAAATCGCGATGCGGCAGCTGTTAATATTAATATTAAGAGCTCAAACTTTCACAGTATTTTTTTTCGTCATTTCCAACAATATTTTCGATATAATGAAGAAAATAAAAATTAGTCGATTTTTTTGAATCAGTCTAATATAGATGTTATATTAGAAGACTTGTCGGGGACAAATTAACAAATGAACTAATTTCGACGCTATTTAGTGCCAGCGCAATATTCGGTCGTATAGCTCTTTGGGTGTTATTAATATATGGCCGTGGACTGTAGGTTGTAAATTGCAGATTGTAAAGCTGGAAGCACATAAATATGAATATATATATATAAGAATTCGAAATTACGCTGTGGATGATAAACAATTGGTTTATCGAATTTTGAACGACACTAGTTGCTGCATTAGTTGTTTACGAGCTGGTCAGTTGCCACCGCAAGATTATAAATTAATATCGACATTCCTGGACTTTTCCGACCCTACTATATTAATGAAGGATGATTAATATTTTAAAATTACGAAATTAGGTCAATTCTTAAGCTGATTTAATCAGCTACCAATTTTTTATGACAATCCGTGTTCTGCCTTTTGATTGATTGAAGGGAAGTTGGGACTGGGGTGCGATCGCTAATGAATTTTAAGTCATTCATAGCAACGGAAATAAGTAAAATTTTACACAGCCTGACAGGTCGCAACTAAAAATTAGGCAACTGACGAACATTGAACTCTGATAAGTGAATAACCTACACGGAAAGAAAATTATGGCAGCGGTTCCCATAATTTTGTGAAATTTTTTCCTATACCATCATAGGAATTACGACCATAAATTATGGGAGCGGTTCCTATAATTATAGGAATGTTTCCCATAATTATAGGAATAGTTCCTATAATTATAGGAATGGTTCCTATAATTCATAGGAATACTTTCTATAATATTATGGGAATCATTCCTATAATTTATGGGAATGTTTCCTATAATTTATAGGAACCACTCCCATAAATTAAAGGAACCATTCCTATAATATTATGGGAATGGTTCCTATAATAGTATGGGAACTATTCCCATAATATTATGGGAATGATTCCCATAATGAAATTGGAATGGTTCCTATACCATTATGGGAATCATTCCCATAATATTACGGGAATAGTTCCCATACTATTATAGGAACCATTCCCATAATATTATGGGAATGGTTCCCATATTATCATGAAAAAATTAATTTAAAGAAGTGCGGTAATCACTTCTACAAAACACATAAATATTATTAAACATAAAAACAAAAATTCAAACATTGAAAAAAAAAATCGTATTTGGCAAAAAAACATTAAAATTTTTAACAAGAATTTTTTGTCAGCACAAAACATTCAAGAAAATTCAAATTTTGGAAAATTTCTACACTATTGTGCAAAAAAAAAAATTTAATGATATTATAGGGATGGTTCCCATAACATTATGGGAATAGTTCCCATAATATTATAGGAATAGTTCCTATACCAATATAGGAACCATTCCCATATCATTATGGGAACCATTCCCATAATGGTATGGGAATTATTTTCATACTATTATGAGGATGGTTCCCATAATATATGGGAACCATCTCTATAGTAGTATAGGTACTATTCCCATACCATTATGGGAATGGTTCCCATAATGGTATGGGAACTATTTTCATACTATTACGGGGATGGTTCCCATAATATATGGGAACCATCTCTATAGTAGTATAGGTACTATTCCCATAATGGTATGGGAACCATTCCCATATCATTATGGGAACCATCCCCATAATAGTATGAAAATAGTTCCCATACCATTATGGGAATGGTTCCCATAATGGTATGGGAATAGTACCTATACTACTATAGAGATGGTTCCCATATATTATGGGAACCATTCCCATAATGGTATGGGAACTATTTTCATACTATTATGGGGATGGTTCCCATAATATATGGGAACCATCCCTATAGTAGTATCGATACTATTCCCATACCATTATGGGAACCATTCCCATAATACATTGCAAAACCCCATAATTTTCTTTCCGTGTACTCAATATACTACAGTTTATCGAGCTCTTGACCTGACACAGAGTTCTTGCAGCTTCCAATGACAAGACTAATGTTCAGTTCAAACTTATAATTGATTATTCATGATCAAGAAGGAGAAAAAGTCGCATTATTAATGAAAGCGGAGTTTAGTCCATTAGTCTGGTGTCATAAAATGTAAATCTCAGATGATTTGAATATTTATACTTAATTAATTAAGTTTATAATTAATAATAGGATTTTTTCAAATTATTTCTGTCTGATGAACGAATGAATGAGATGTGATTTAAAAAGCGCCGTATAAAAATAAAAGTTTATGATTAATTCCTTCGGTAGTCTCGTGTACGGACATTAATCTTGAGAGACAATGATGAACTTTGTCGTAAATTTATCTACGAACGCTCAAAAAAAGATAAATCAGCTGCAACGTTTATAAATCTATTAATTATAATTTAGGAAGCGAGAAGATTTCGCGTCGAAGCCATCTAGCGGACATTTCAGAACTAAATAATGAATACCGCGGAATATTTAATTACTTTCGCAGCGAACTTGCGGAAATTTATGACGCAAGTAAAGTTAGTCAATTGACGAATAAATTTGTCAATTAATAAGTTTAGTAATTAAATAAATATTCAAGTCTAAGTACCAGGATAGTTTATACCAGAGATAATTAAACACCCAACAATTAGACAACAACAATAGTACTTATCACTCAAAAAGTTCCGGTTACACGTTAGTTTAAAGCTAAGGAGACTCTGTTAGCATACACTAGAGTTTCTCTGCAGTCCATGGACCGCCTGAGAGCTGTTAGCTCAACTCAACTTACTGCTCCTGTACTGCATCAAGTGTCACCAGTACGACAACTACGCAAATGTAATGTCAAGCGGAACCTAATATTGTTATTATACACGTCACTTAAAATATCTCGAGACTTTAAATCTGTTAAATACACTTTTAATTACTCTCACTTAATCTTTTTATTTTATTTCAAATAATAATCATTTAAATTTTTTTAAAAAGCGCGCGAAAAAATTTCTATTTGTCCCGAGAAATTTTTGTATTATGAATTGGAAACAAAATTTATTGTAGTCCTGAGAAAATATTTGTTGCCAATTTATGGCGGAAAAAATTTTGGGGCAAGAAATCCTTTTTTTCTGTGGGGAAAACGGACCACCCAAAAAAAACCTGACTAAAAAATTATTTATATCTTAGGGGAGGGTGGGGCAGAGCGGCCCCCCTGAAATTTTGATCAAAAAAAAATTTTTTGTTTTTTTGAGTAATTACTATAAATCCGATATGTTTGCGTATTTTTACCCCTACGCATGAAATTTGGGGCAAAATGAACAAGCCAAAAATTTTGAAAAAGTGATTTTTTCATATTTTTATCGTCAAATTAAAAAAAAATTATTATAATTCCACATTTCTAGCCCTACGCACAATACCTGGGGCAAAATGGACCAGCCGAAACTTCCGAAAAAATTATTTTTTCATATTTTTCGGCCGTTTCTCGATGTAAGAGGCAAATTTGGTCACTAAAAATTTATAAAAATGAAATTTTTTTTTTTAGTTGATAAATTTTTGAAATAAAGTAAAACTATAGAATTGTTTTTTTTTTTTTTATTAAATAACAATTAGTAATTAAGGTAATCGAGAGTGAACGATTTATTACACCTTAAAAAATTTTTTTCGAGTAATATAAAACCAAAAATAGTTGTCAAGAGAAAGAAATACATTCTTAATGATGAAAACAATTTAAAAAAAAAAAAAAACGAAAAAAAAAATTTTTTATCACTTTTTAGAGGGGGGCCGCTCTGCCCCACAAAAAAAATTTTTTTTTTTCAGAATTTTGGCAAAATGTCCATAAATTTGTTCGAAATAGGACAAAAGTAAAGTGATCTTATGGTTGAAAGCCACAAAAAGTAATAATTGGCTTAGGGGGGCCGCTCTGCCCACCCTCCCCTATAATTTTTATGGCCATCAATACATTGAGTCCACTAAAAAATCGCTGAAAAAAAATTTTGGGACACGAAATTTCCAAAAATGATGACATTTGGGAATTAAAATTCTTTACGAAATTTTTTGAGTGGCCCGTTTTGTCCCGGCTTTCCTCTACATATATATTTGCTGAGTCATAAATTACAACGACGATTTCGTGACATGAATAAAAAATGACCAAGAGGACTAGCCCGTCCATTAACACTCGAGAAGACACAAACAAATTATAAATATAACTTTTATATGAAAAAAATATAAAATATATAAAGAAAAACTTTCTTTTCGTGACGTTAAGATGTGACAGTAATTGTAAATTATTGTCATTATTTTATATTAATGTTAATTATTTCAAAAAAAGTGAAGGTGACGATTCATTAATATTAATATTAATATTTACAATAATTAATAATAATGCAGAGATTATGTCACGCTAATGAACTTGTGCTATTTAGTAGTAAATAGTAATGAATGGAAAGTAAAAATAAATATAAATGTTGACGTAAGATATTAATAGTATCAGGTGTCAATGGCACACGAAAGTGCTGATAAATAAATTTTTTAAATTTCCATTGTAATCAGAGTTTATAAATTTTAATTTATTGTTAGCCGAGTAATTGAAATAAAAGAGTTTTCATTTATGTTTTGTGTTTAAATTGTAATCGACTAACGAACCAGAGTTCAATTTTCAGTAAAACCGGAAATTTAAGGCGAAGATGTAATGAACGTTGAGGTAAAGCCAAGTGGGTAAAGTCACTTTAGGTTTGGCAATTATTCGGCAAACAAAGATGTCATGACTTAGGAACTAATGCTGGGTAAACTGAAACCGGAAGTGCTGGCATTTTAGCGGCAATATTATCGATTATTTCTGTTAATAAATTTAAATTACTATTATTATTAGCGCACTGATGATAATAACAGTAACAATAGAACTGAATACAGTTTAAATAAATAAAAAAAATCGGTAATTTAAATTATATAGAGTAATAAACGTGAAGAAATTTTTAAATCCGATTAAAAGACCATGAACGAGAGCAGTTTCTACGTGAGGACGGTGTAAAATTAAACTCAATGTACTTTTATCGTTTCACACTATTCCCACAGACATACGTAGTTAATCCCCGCATTATACTGACCGTGTCATTACGGCGTTATGACCAGTCCATGACAATGGCTCCCTTTGTTAGATTTTAATCTCGGATTTTTAAATTATTTCAAAAATCCTCACTATTGATTTAACCCAGCCTTATTACGGTAACCGTTCAAAATAAATGGACTTCATGGGTGGTTTTTGGAAAGGAAATTTAGTTATCTACAACTTTGGTCCTGACAAAAAATACTCTAGGATCAATATTTTTCAAGATACAGCCATTTGAACAATAGGAAAATTTTGTTTTTCCAAAAATTTATGTGGTCAGACTTTACGTGGCTGTAACTTTTGAACCAGTGGTCCTAGAATTTTTTTTATAAAGACCAAAGTTGTAGGAAATTGGATTTCCTTTCCAGAAACCACCTATGATGTCTGTTTATTTCGAATAGCTACCGAGATATTGATAATTAAAAATTTGGTATTTTGAAGATAAATCTGATGGGTGTTAATTAATTATTTATTTATTAAATAATGAATAGAAGAGAATTGATATGAGTGATAATACTCGAGTAATTACATTCCAATCATAAGCAAACACTAGAGACAAAGCTGGAGGTAGTACAAATAGTGATGAACATGAACATAATTGATATAGATTGATATACACACTATATATGGAGTTATATATATGACAAGTATGCAATAGCGATGTGAGGAACGTAGGAAGTTCATCCAGGTCAGTCGCGTTATCAATCATCGAGCTCATGAATGGACCACCGAGTTCAGGGCAATATCATAACTTTAATAAAAAATCATTTTTACTCCGTTACGTATTTTTTTTCTCTCCTTCCGCTTTCTCATGTTTATTCCCCTCATATTTTTTATGTCTAGTCTTTGGAAGCGACGTCTTCCCCAAGACTGACGGAGTCTGAGGGAAAACTTGCGGGTGATTGATAGACGAGATGAGATGAGTACTTAAGGAGGAGGGCCAATGGGAGATCAGTAAGAAACTTCTCACCCTCAAGCTCTTTTCATCTAAAGTCTTTGAATATATATAGATATATATAGATATAGGTATTGATATAGATATGATGACACGAACTAGAAGATTATGAGTTTTAAATTTCCCTCGTCACTTTGCGATCGGGTATCACGAGAGTTGAATAATTTTATTCAAAAAATACCTCATTTCAATTTCAATAAATTCATTTTATTTTTATTTAAATTCGTTATTTTTTAATATGGAACCGGTTAATAAAAATTTCAAGTTTCAACACGGAAAAGTATTTGAAATTTTTTTTAAAAACTTTTTTTATCACGATATTAATAAGAATTTCATTTTCCAAAAGTTTTCGAGGTGGAAAATTTATAGAAATGAATTTTCTATAGTTTTCAAGTAGAAATATTTTAAAAGGTAATATTTTCATGAAGAGAAAATGATAATTTTAGATTTTCTGAAAGTTTTTCGAACGAAAATTACAAAAAACAAAAATTTCGAAGATTTACTGATAAAAAAACGAATCAGAAATTGATTTTTCAAATATTTCCCGCGCAAAAGTTTAAAAAAAATTTTCGCACGGTTTTTCCGTGAAAATCTCAATAAATTTCATTTTCCAAAAGTTTTCGAGGTGGAAAATTTATATAAATGAATTTTCTATAGTTTTCAAGAACAAATATTTTAATAAGTAATATCTTTATGAAGAGAAAATGATAATTTAAGATTTTCTGAAAGTTTTTCGGACGAAAATTACAAAAAAAAAAAAAATTTCGAAGATTTGTTGCTGAAAAAACGGATCAAAAATTGATTTTTCAAATATTACCCACGCAAAAGTTTAACAAAAAAATTCCGGACGGTTTTGCAGTGAAAATCTCAATAAATTTCATTTTCCAAAAGTTTTCGAGGTGGAAAATAGATAGAAATGAATTTTCTATAGTTTTCAAGTAGAAATATTTTAAAAATTAATATTTTCATGAAGAGAAAATGATAATTTAAGATTTTCCGAAAGTTTTTCGAATGAAAATCACAAAAAAAAAAGAAATTTTGAAGATTTACTGCTAAAAAAACGGATCAGAAATTGATTTTTCAAATATTTCCCACGCAAAAGTTTAAAAAAAAATCCCGGACGGTTTTTCAGTGAAAATCTCAATAAATTTAAATTTTCAAAATATTTCCCTATCAAAATATCAAAAGAAATTTTTATCAAAGGATTTCCACTCTAAATAAACAACAAAGAAAAAACTTTCTATACTCTGGAGTCAAAAAATTGCCAAAAATAATTTTTCAACTTATTTCTGAATTAACAATAAGGAAAAATAAATAAAAATAAATTGTAAGAAGGATTCCAAGTTAAGAATTCTATTAGATTTATTTTGTCACGAATAAAAGTTAAAAAATAAATAAATAAATAGATAAACCGATTCAACAATAAATGTACTGTAGCGTAAAACCACGTAATGCAGTGTTCAATAAAAATCCTTTGATTTGATTTTCCACGCGTTTCAACCCACAATCCTTTTCTCTTCTTTTCTTACCAACTATCCCACCCCATTTCCACAACTCCGTCATCTCCAAGTTGTCTTACGTTTTTTAACGGCACGTTGCCCACCAATAGAAGCTGCAGCACATCGCTTTGTCATATTTTACACTCACCGACTCCAACTCCCTCAATCTCAATGACTTTTCATCCACTTTATTTATAAAACAGCTCAAAATAAAAACCCAACCCAGCCCAGCTCAACCCATTTCCCCCTATCCCACCCTATCGCAACATCCAAACAATCAAACAAACTCTCAAACATTTTTAAAAACGACCACAGCTTCGAATCCACCGACCAAAAAAAATTGTAGCAAAAAAACAAATTGAATTCTAGCAGAAAAAGTGCACGTATGGCAATAAAAGAATTTTATCCAAACGCCTCGAAAGATTTCTCTTTATTTCGACATCACGGATCTGCCAATACTCTGCCCACGAGAAATCGTGCCAAACTATTTTCATTGCTATCTATCCTCTATATATTTATATATATACGGGTAAGTATAAAAGGGATGACTCTAAACATAAATTGAACGAATAACGGAAGCGAAGTTGAGTTTTAAAGGACAAGGAGAGAGTTTGGTCAAAGGAGCCTTCACAAAAGCGCAACGTTGAGTTGCTCATAGACGAACTAGCTTACGAAATCCTGGGTAACCCTTCTTACCCTCCCTTCATTCTCAACTTTATACCCTTTACTCAACTAGAAACTACCCCTAGAGTAAGCTGCCGAGCTACTCTATACAAACTACAAAAGCATCAGCGCCTAGACCTTACAGACCCGGACCTAGACCTAAACCCAGTCTCAGACTACACCAGAGTTTAAGCTCAATTGGCAGCCTCTCTTTCTTTATCCCTCATTCTACAGGATTTCCTTGGCTATCATTTTCTGATCCTTACTTTCTAACCTCGATACTGCTGCTAAATCAGGGTAAATTCTACGGGATAATATTTTTTTAGTCAAAGTAAAAGGAAAACTTTTTGAAACCAGTGTAAGTATCAATAGCAGTGATAATATCAATAATAACCGACTCATTGATGCTTTGGACGCAGAGTACGTGGGTTCGAGTCCCAAGAACAGAATTTTTACCCCCATGTCCCAGGTCTCTGCTTCAGGAAGTGGCCACAGGAGGCGGTCTGTACACTACCAGGTTTTCTAGGGTTTTTCTTGTCCTTGTCTATCCATACAAAGTCACCGAGCTTCGAAATTTTTCCATAGATCGGCCGATGCCTGGTTTGCAATGATTGGCCAATAAATGGCTAACAATAAGTTATAGATCAAATTGAACGGAATATAGTATAGTGCCGGATAGCTCAACTGGTAGAGCACTCGGCGCGATACCGAATTGGTCTGGGTTCGATTCCCAGTTCGGGCTATCTATATTTTTCTCAATTTATCTATAAATTGTCTTATTGAAAAGGTTATTTGCATGTTTAGGTTTCCACTATATTTAAATATAACTACTGGCCCGTGCATGGTCAATGATTGGCAGTCGTCTTTTTGCTTATAAAAACGGCGCACAATTAACCGCCGTTTGTTGGCCAACGGTTTAATCGAGTGCTCTTGATACCAAGCTTTGGCTGATGATTGATTGCCACGATTTAGCCGATCTTCGGCCGATGCTTGAAAATTGGCAGCCATTCACGACCCAGTAATGGGCCGATTCTTTTTTTTTTGTATGTACAAAAACAGCTATCCGTCTAATCGCTATCGCGTATCAATTAAGTCGCATTCGCTATAACTATTAAGTTCTTACAATTTTAAGTGTAATTAGTTTGAGTAAATAACCAAATTATTTATTGATAAAATCTGTGTAATTGTTAATTGTTTAAAAATCCTCACGCCTAAACCAGATCCTCTTTTATTCGCTCATTTTACATTTTGGTCCTTCGAGCCGGATAGGCAGGGGTTAGGAAAATTCCGTAAAAAGGCAGGCAATAGGAAAAGGCAGATATTGAGGGCGGGCAGATTAAAACAATGAAGACTCAAGTGTTAAAGGTCACTGAGGCTGTACAATACAGCCCAATGATAATAATGATGATAATGATGTAAATTTGTGGAGGTAGATTGTGCGGGACTAAAAGAAAGTCCATATGGGCAAAGGAGGCGATACGCATGATGACTTCAAATTAACGTACATCAAGCATCAGAAACTGGTGAATGCTAGTAGGATATTATTTATATATAATAATAAGAAATTTCCGCAGACCGGTTTCGACGAATTTGGAGCAACCAGCCGTCGGCAATAAAAATCACGTAGCATTTAGTACCGTTACAAACTAGTGATCTCAACACCCGTCCACCCATACCCATTTATAGTTTTTTTATTTTATTATTTTTAAATTTATAAATAGCTCTTGATAAAATAATATATTAATAATATGCATACTCATAAATATTTATTCACTCGTTACTGCAAATTCGTAATTTAAATAATTACTTTTAAATATTTGATATGACTAAATAAAAATTTAAGTAGACAGGTATAGATACCGGAGATTAAGACAAGTCAATATAATAATAAATACTTGATAATTACTTGAATTTTAATTTATATTTTATAACTTGTGAGCGCGGTATTGTAAATAAAAGTGAGTAAATATAAATTTTTATATAATAGCAGATTGGGTATGCGGATGCGTTAAGCGGTTAATGTTCCAAGTTGGACAGTTTAACAAAATCTAATCATTTATCGCGAGTTAAAAAAAAATTTTTGTTTAAATACGCTGAGCAAAATGGAGCGAAAACAATTTTTTTAATAAATACGTGGGGCAAAATTGAGCGGACAAATTTTTGTTTGACTACGCGAGGCAAAATGGAGCGGACAAATTTTTGTTTGACTATGCGGGGCAAAATGGAGCGAAAAAAATTTTTTAAATAAATGCGTGGGGCAAAATGGAGCGAAAAAAATTTTTTAAATAAATACGTGGGCCAAAATTAAGCGAAAAAATTATTGCTTGACTACGCGTGGCAAAATGGAGCGAAAAAAATTTTTTAAATAAATGCGTGGGGCAAAATGGAGTGAAAACAATTTTTTAAATAAATACGTGGGCCAAAATTAAGCGAAAAAATTATTGCTTAACTACGCGGGGCAAAATGGAGCGAAAACAATTTTTTAAATAAATGCGTGGGGCAAAATGGAGTGGACAAATTATTGTTTAAATATGCGGGGCAAAATAGAGCGAAAACAATTTTTTAAATAAATACGTGGGCCAAAATTAAGCGAAAAAATTATTGCTCAACTACGCGGGGCAAAATGGAGCGAAAACAATTTTTTAAATAAATGCGTGGGGCAAAATGGAGTGGACAAATTATTGTTTAAATATGCGGGGCAAAATAGAGCGAAAACAATTTGTTACATAGATACGTGGGACAAAATTGAGCGAAAAAATTTTTGCTTGACTACGCGGGGCAAAATGGAGCGAAACATTATTTTTAATTAAATAATTTATGAAATAAATAAAATTACAGGTGAGTTAGGTCTCATGACGTAGATTTAACTTCTGGTCGAAATAAAATTGAAAAATAAACTTTTACCGTAATCACGATCGCTATAACGTAATATACGAATGTATGATAAAAAAAAAATATTCACGGACATTAAATGTGGATAAGTGAAAGAAAGAGATAGGAAGAGTCAACATATAAATTCCAGATCGTCAAGGACGAGTGGAGAATGGGAACGAGACCTTTCTTTCACTCTTTGATTTTTTATCTTTATCACTCCCGGTTAGGTGGAAGGTGTAAGAGCAGTCTGGTCTAGTGTCTAATCTTATGGAACATCTTTCATCACGGATTTCATGCACTGGCTGCAATAATCCCTGACATTTAGTGCGCGCTTTATCATCATTATCGTACGTTATTGATGCGGTAATATATAAATCGCTTTTTTATTTTTTTTTTGTTTTATGCCAAAAGCGGGTAATTATTTTGTTTTATTGTTAAATTCAATTTATTTAATTACTCAATTTCTACTTGACGTTATACTTAACGGAGCCGGAATTTTTTTTTTTTTAGATCTGAGTTTTGATGGAGTGGAAAAATTATTTGAGAAAGAAATGAAATTTTTTTTTTAAGAGAAGGATTTTGACTTAAAATTAAAAAAATGATTTTAATGACAGGAGAAAATAAAAATTTCTATTATAAATTAATTAAAAAAAATCAATTATTTTTATCTATTAAAAAAAAAAAAAAATGAGTACTGAACAATGGCGTGTCTGTATTTTTTGCCTATGAAACCGTAAGTTAATCAGTCTCGGTAACATCGTGAGTGCAAAGCACGTTGAGGGCACGATAGTAGAATCTTTTTTATATCTACTTTTTTTTTTTTATTTTATTTTATTTATTTTTTTTTACTTTACGGCGGCTATACCATCTCGTTTGGTTTCATGGCCGCTGGCTCGTCATTGCTTCTTTTTAGCGGGCTCGACTAATCCAACGTAATTAGACTGCGGGTGTGGTGTACACTACACCAGTACACAGTACAAAGGATGCAAGGAAAAGAGAATAAGTAGAATGAAGAAAAAAAAATTTGCATTTAACGAATAAAAAAAATATAAAATAAAGACGCTAATCGAGTTAACATGACTCGCGCTTTTCTTCACCGATTTCTATCCCGTAAAATGAATCATGACTTTTTAAATATTTTCACCCTCTCCCCTATAATTAATAGGGAGGGTGGGGCAGAGCGGCCCCCCTAAGCCAATTATTACTTTTTGTGGCATTCAACCATAAGATCACTTTACTTTTGTCCTATTTTGAACAAATTTATGGACATTTTGCCGAAATTCTGAAAAAAAATTTTTTTTTGTGGGGCAGAGCGGCCGCCCCTCCAAAAAATGATAAAAAATTTTTTTTTTCGTTTTTTTTTTTTTTAATTGTTTTCATCATTAAGAATGTATTTCTTTCTCTTGACAACTATTTTTGGTTTTATGTTACTCGAAAAAAATTTTTTAAGGTGTAATAAATCGTTCACTCTCGATTACCTTAATTACTAATTGTTATTTAATAAAAAAAAAAAACAATTCTATAGTTTTACTTTATTTCAAAAATTTATCAACTAAAAAAAAAAATTTTATTTTTATAAATTTTTAGTGACCATATTTGCCTCTTACATCGAGAAACGGCCGAAAAATATGAAAAAATAATTTTTTCGGAAGTTTCGGCTGGTCCATTTTGCCCCAGGTGTTATGCGTAGGGCTAGAAATGTGGAATTATAATAATTTTTTTTTAATTTGACAATAAAAATATGAAAAAATCACTTTTTCAAAATTTTGGGCTTGTTCATTTTGCCCCAAATGTCATGCGTAGGGGTAAAAATGCGCAAACACATCAGATTTATAGTAATTACTCAAAAAAACAAAAAATTTTTTTTTGATCAAAATTTCAGGGGGGTCGCTCTGCCCCACCCTCCCTTAATTAATACTGATGATTTATTTCCGTCAAAATGTTTTTTAAAATAAAATTCATAATTAGATACTGCCCCACTCTTTTTCTCCAAATTAGTATGAACTCCCGTATATTTATTAAATATATGTGTAAATGAATAAGTATATATTTATTTGGATTATGAACAAAATGAAAAGGGTTTTTGTGGTGGAACTTGGAGATTCCGTGACATTTCCCGTGACACTAGACTGGCATAAAACGACATATATATACATATATATATATAATATATATACGGCAAAGCTTAACAAAGGATTTCACTGCAATAAATCTCACTCGAACTTTACTCTTCTTCCTCCCACTCTTTACCTCTCTCTTTTTTTTTGTTCACTACCTTCGCTATATTTTTTCACTTGCCACGAGGTCAAAAATTAACTACCATTGTCAGCTCATTTTATTTTTAATTAAAAAAATTTAATATTATTTTTAAAAAAATTTAAATTATAGATTTTAAATATTTATTTAAATATTTTTGTAATTTATATCCTGCCCAATTTGCAATAAAAATTTTTATGATTTTTGACCTACTAAAATTTTTTTCTTTTTTGAAAGATCGGGATCTTTAGACATCTTTTGAAAAATAATAATAAAAAACTTAATAACATAATATAGTTGAAAAGATTTTTTAAATTGCTGACGATGCCAACTTAAAGCTCAGTATATAAAAGTTTCTATATATATATATATATATATATATATATATATATATATATATATATATATATATATATATATATAAATATATATTTGAACATTAGCATTGCCTAGACGAAAAGTACCGCCATCAATATTATCTCTCACTGGTCGACTTTACTAATGCTTCACTTTATATATATATTATATATATATATATATATATATATATATATATATATATATATATATATATATATATATATATATATATATGTATATGTATATTATGTTCCTAACACTGCAAGTTGGAAAACAATGCGACTGTAATTAATTACATAACTTATTATAAAATCGTCTGGAACTTAATTTTTAATTTCCAAAAAAAAAAAAAAATAATAAAATTTATGACCTCAAGCAAATTAAATATTAAATATTTAAATTAAAATTATTATTAAATCATAAAAAAGTTATTTCAGTCTCTACTAATAAATATTTGAGCTTTCATAAATGCGAAAATAAATTTTTGGTGTGAGTGGTTTTAATGTTGCTTTAAAATTTATTATTATTATTATTATTATTATTATTATTATTATTATTATTATTATTATTATTATTATTATTATTATTATTATTTGTGAGGATTGTAATAAATATATAAATGTAATTTTATTTGTAATAATTAAATTTTAAATAAATAGAAGAGGGTTTTATATTAAAAACAAGTAAACATGCATTGTTATATCAAGAATTGCGGGAAAATAAATTCATTTGCATGAAAAAATTTTACTTTTGTTTACCCACTCGCTATTTTAAATAAAAGTAAAAAAAAATTTTTTTTTAATTACACAGTTAATTTTTGGGATAAATTTTTTTTTCGTAAATGTGATATGAGAATTAAAAATTCATGTAAAAATATAATTGGAAGGGACGTTTGCATTCTCAATTAACGCGGGAAATTTTCGCGGTTTAATTTAAAATTTTTTTTGTTGCAAAAAAAAATCTACACGGAAAGAAAATTATGGCAGCGGTTCCCATAATTTTGTGAAAATTTTTCCTATACCATCATAGGAATTACGACCATAAATTATGGGAGCGATTCCTATAATTATAGGAATGATTCCCATAATTATAGGAATAGTTCCTATAATTATGGGAATGGTTCCTATAATTATAGGAATGGTTCCTATAATTTATAGGAATACTTTCTATAATATTATGGGAATCATTCCTATAATTTATGGGAATGGTTCCTATAATTTATAGGAACCATTTCCATAAATTATAGGAACCATTCCCATAATATTATAGGAATGGTTCTTATAATAGTATGGGAACTATTCCCATAATATTATGGGAATGATTCCCATAATGCAATTGGAATGGTTCGTATACCATTATGGGAATAGTTCCCATACTATTATAAAAAGTATTCCTATAAATTATAGGAACCATTCCTATAATATTATGGGAATGGTTCCCATATTATCATGATGGAACCATTCCCATAATGGTATGGGAACCATTCCCATGATGGTACGGAAACTATTCTCATACTATTATGGGGATGGTTCCCATAATTATAGGAATAGTTCCTATAATTATGGGAATGGTTCCTATAATTATAGGAATGGTTCCTATAATTTATAGGAATACTTTTTATAATATTATAGGAACCATTCCCATAATATTATAGGAATGGTTCTTATAATAGTATGGAAACTATTCCCATAATATTATGGGAATGATTCCCATAATGCAATTGGAATGGTTCGTATACCATTATGGGAATAGTTCCCATACTATTATAGAAAGTATTCCTATAAATTATAGGAACCATTCCTATAATTATACGAACCATTCCCATAATTATAGGAACCATTCCTATAATATTATGGGAATGGTTCCCATATTATCATGATGGAACCATTACCATAATGTTATGGGAACCATTCCCATAATGGTATGGGAACCATTCCCATAATGGTATGGGAACCATTCCCATAATGGTATGGGAACCATTCTCATAATGGTATGGGAACTATTCTCATACTATTATGGGGATGGTTCCCATAATATATAGGAACCATCCGTATAGTAGTATAGGTACTATTCCCATACCATTATGGGAACCATTCCCATAATGCATAGCAAAACTTCCCATAATTTTCTTTCCGTGTATTGGATTTAAAAATGAAAACTAAATAAATAAAAATATTTATTGTGGGTAAAAAATAGCAAATATTTAAAAAAAGTAAAATAATTATTTGGAAAAAAAATTTGTCCGAAAGCAGGACTTGGACCTGGGGGAATTTAACGCTCAGTTTCCACCAGATTTTTCAAACGAAATACCTGTCTGATATCCGGGGTAAACGAGTGGTTGACTCAGTTATTTTTTTTTTTCCACCCTCTGGACCTCCCCCCACTCCTCGGCCTTCCTTGTCTCCAGTGTAACGTTAGCGAATTTAGTTACCGTCATGTGTATCTCGAATATAGGATTCAAAATACCGCAGTGCGTCGTATTTATTCGTTTAAATTTTATTTCACAGCTTTCCTTTATCTCCAAAAAAATATTTTTATTATTTTTATGCTCTACACACGCGTTAATCACGATTACACACGGATAACACGCGACTTTTTTTATATAAAATAAATTTATCTCATATTTAGTGACATGAATAAATAATATTCATATAAAAAAATAATAATAAATATTCATCCGTTAAAATTTACAAAGCCGCGATATTTTTTAAATATTTAACCCCAGTGTTTTTTTATTAATAAACAAAAAATTATTTACCGTAATCCGAACAAAAAACAAGATGTGTATTATTTAAAAATAAAATTCTTAGTGCAATAAAAGCAAAGTTTGTCGTACAAATTTATTTTACCTCAGAGGAGAAATAGGACAGGGAGGAAAAGTATCGAGCGCGTTTCTATCGCAATAGATCTAATGATTTAACAGTAAAACTAAAGTTACTTCAAACAGCTAGCAGCTCTTGAGGTATGTGTTATGTGTAAATGTAAAGGGTACTGGAGTACCTTTTCCAGTATATAACGATAGAGTACCAACTACTGAAGATAAATACATGGGGGAAGTCGGGCAAAATGGGACAGCTAAGGAAATAATGGATTTTTCTGCATGGAAATGCGGTAAATTTTCTTTTTTTCTACTTGAATTTAAAAATCGAACAAAATTTCCAGAGCCATAGAAAAATTTTTTGACGTGGGCAAAACGGGCCATCTCCCAAAAAGTAAAAAAATTTACAAAAATGACGAGAGTCATAGGGGAGGGTGGGGCAGAGCGGCCCCCCTGAAATTTTGATCAAAAAAAATTTTTTTTTGACTAATTACTATAAATCCGATGTGTTTGCGCATTTTTACCCCACGCATGACATTTGGGGCAAAATGAACAAGCCAAAAATTTTGAAAAAGTGATTTTTTCATATTTTTATCGTGAAATTAAAAAAAAATTATTATAATTCCACATTTCTAGCCCTACGCATAACACCTGGGGCAAAATGGACCAGCCGAAACTTCCGAAAAAATTATTTTTTCATATTTTTCGGCCGTTTCTCGATGTAAGAGGCAAATTCGGTCACTAAAAATTTATAAAAATAAAATTTTTTTTTTTTAGTTGACAAATTTTTGAAATAAAGTAAAACTATAGAATTATTTTTTTTTTTTTTTATTAAATAACAATTAGTAATTAAGGTAATCGAGAGTGAACGATTTATTACACCTTAAAAATTTTTTTCGAGTAATATAAAACCAAAAATAGTTGTCAAGAGAAAGAAATACATTCTTAATGATGAAAACAATTTAAAAAAAAAAAAAAACGAAAAGAAAAATTTTTATCATTTTTTGGAGGGGGGCCGCTCTGCCCCACAAAAAAATTTTTTTTTTTTAGAATTTCGGCAAAATGTCCATAAATTTGTTCGAAATAGGACAAAAGTAAAGTGATCTTATAGTTGAAAGCCACAAAAGTAATAATTGGCTTAGGGGGGCCGCTCTGCCCCACCCTCCCCTAAAAGACAAAAAAAAATTTTACCAAATTTTTGGAAGGTCTGTTTTTCCCGCCTTACCCCTGGGTGTGTAGTGTACAGAGAGTAGAGTTCTGTAGTGTGTGCAATAATGTAGGGATAGAAATAGATGCCACGGTACGTAAACTTGTGTCGAACGAGAACCAACGCACGTAACGCACATAAATGCTGATATAGACACCCTTATACCCTAGTCTGCTAGTCTACACTCCCTAGTGACAAAGCCTTTGACCCTAGTAGACTACTACCCCAAGTATCGTGCACCCAGCTCGAGCTCGAGACGTTAAACCCTCATAAATCGATCTATTCTCACGACCCGCCCTTTACTTTTCCATTTTTTTTTTTTTTCATATTTTAATATCCGATTCTCTCAGTAATATTAATATGAAACTCCTTAATAAATATATATCATATTTTCAAATATTTGAATTTCATTAATTCTTTTTTTATTTTGAATATTAGAAGCGCGGGAAAAATTCACCAGATGTCAAATTCAGTGACCAAATTGCAGGATTTATTTTAAGTAAAAAATTAATTTTTAATAAATGCAATTTTTTTTTATAAATTAATTATGTAATTAATTACCGGTAATGAGATTGTCAACACGATGATTATTAATAATTATGATAAATTTTTATAGCTGATTTCCAATAAATAAAATAGAGAAAAAAATGTATTTAATTATGGGAAGTCTTTAAATAAATGGCTCGTGTCGGTAATTAATTAAAACTGTTATTAATTAGCGAATTGACATAAAAAAAATATAAATAAAACGGTATTTAATAATTTACAAGATTCATTATCGGACATTTGGAATTGGATCAGTTGAAACGCGAATTCAAATCTATATCACTATCAGATGTGTTAGTATACTGAGTAAATATTCATCTGTATATATATGTACACATGTATATAAATAAATATACAAAACGAGAGAGTAGTTAAAGTGTTGTGGAGTGAGAGACGAAAATGTCAACTCAATAAAATACAAATTCACCCAAGCATTGATACAAAACACATGCATCCAATTTTATATATCTACATATTGGTTCATCTGCTCTCATCCCATTCTCCCCTCTCTTCCCCACCCTCCCCCCTTTGTATCAAGTACTCCAATATTTATTATTACGCATAGCTATTATTTATGCGGTTTAAAATTAAATGTACTTTTATTATCTGACTTTATACTTCAATGGACTGTAATTATTTTTAAATTTTCTTATTATTCCAATACTTACAAATTATTTTAACACATGAATAATTCGAATAGTTGAATAATTATCAAATTTACGAATGATTTAAACACATGAATAATTCGAATATTTACGAATAATTTTAATAATGCGAATAGTTCGAATAATTTTCAAGTTTACGAATGATTTGAACACATGAACAATTCGAATAATTAAAAAATTTTTGAATTATTCGAATACAAATAATTCGAATAAATTAACGAATGATTTGAACACATGAATAATTCGAATATTTACGAATAATTTTAATAATGCGAATAGTTCGAATAATTTTCAAGTTTACGAATGATTTGAACACATGAACAATTCGAATAATTTAAAAATTTTTGAATTATTCGAATACAAATAATTCGAATAATTATAGAATTGAAGGATTTACAAATAATTCGAGTAATTCGAATAATTGAGAAATCGACGAATCATTCGAACATTTAAAAATAATTCGAAAATCGACGAATAACTCGAACACTTACGAATAATTTGAATAATTCGAATAGTTCAAATGATTATAAAACTTATGAACAATTCGCAAATTTACAAATAATTCGAATAATTACAGAATTAACGAATAATTCGAACATTTGCAAATAATTCGAACACTTACGAATAATTCGAATATTTATAAATAATTCGAAAAGTTCAAATAATTATCAAATTTACAAATGATTTGAACACATGAATAATTCGAATATTTACGAATAATTTTAATAATGCGAATAGTTCGAATAATTTTCAAGTTTACGAATGATTTGAACACATGAACAATTCGAATAATTGAAAAATTTACGAATTATTCGAACACAAATAATTCGAATAATTATAGAATTGAAGAATACCTCAAAGATTTACAAGTAACTCGAATAATTCGAGTAGTTCAAATAATTAAGAAATCGACGAATCGTTCGAACATTTAAAAATAATTCGAAAACCGACGAATAACTCGAACACTTACGAATACTTTGAATAATTCGAATAGTTCAAATGATTATAAAACTTATGAACAATTCGAAAATTTACAAATAATTCGAACATTTGCTAATAATTCGAACACTTACGAATAATTCGAATATTTATAAATAATTCGAATAGTTCAAATAATTATAAAATTTACAAATGATTTGAACACATGAATAATATTAATAATTGGAAAATTTACGAGTTATTCGAACACAAATCATTCGAATAATTCTAATCGTTTGAGTAATTTGACCAGGTGAATAATTTGAATACAGAATTGAAGAATACTTCAAAGATTTACAAATAACTCGATTAATTCGAATAGTTCAAATAATTGAGAAATCGAGGAATCATTCGAACATTTAAAATAATTCGAAAACTGACGAATAACTCGAACACTTACGAATACTTTGGAAAATTCGAATAGTTCAAATGATTATAAAACTTATGAATAATTCGAAAATTTGCAAATAATTCGAACACTTACGAATAATTCGAATAGTTCGAGTAATTTGAAAATTTACAAATAATTTCAACACATGAATAATTCGAATAATTATAAAATTTACGAATAATTCGAATATTCATAAATAATTCGAATAGTTTAAATAATTTTCAAATTTACAAATAATTTGAATACATGAATCATTCGAATAATTGGAAAATCTACAGATAGTTCGAATGCTGAAAATAATTCGAATAATTCGAAAATTTCCAAATAATTTGAAAACTTACAAATAATTCAAATTCCCTAATAATTTGATAAAAATTTCGTACCAAATATAAATATTCGATTTGAACGCTATACTATTGACATACTCCTAAAATATAAAAACATATATTCATATATTTATTTATTTATAAGCAATAAATAGTAAAAAAGACATAAGTCAAGTTATATTGGTTGGAAAAAGTCATAAATAAAAAAGTAAAATTACTCGAGTAGTTTAAAACGCCGTATGTTGGATTGAACTTGATGGTAATGGCGCGCAAGTAACGGCGTCTAGCGCGACAATACGTGCGTCAATGCGCGACAATAAAATATTTTTATCGACAGATAAATTAAGAATGTTGAAAAAAAACATATATATTTTTCTATGGAACCAGAGCTGACTAATTACCGGCAAGACTGCATAGCAGATCTTGATTACATTCAGTTACAGGAGCCATCGACACGAAAATGTGCTCGGTAATGAAAGAGTAAAGGGAGAGTGAATAAAATTTCACTGCACGAGAATGTATTGTTTTAAATTTCCGGATCTCATTGTCAAAGTCCGCGGGTATCCTCGAGGGAAAAAGATGACAGATAGGAGCGAACAGAGAAGGAAACAACTGGATGATATGGATGGGTTGCGGCCGTTGAAAAAAGAGAAAGAGTCTGTTCTACAAAGGAAAATATCAACAAAAGTAAATAACTCTCTCTCATTGGTACATTTTGTAAATTCTCTTCAACATTAATTGTTTGTTGAAAATTTTAAATTCTTTTAAACCGCACAAATAACAATTACTATAATAAATTTAAATTGTCGTTGTTCAAAACTCCCGCCACCCCTTTCATAATTCAAATTATTAAATAATCAATTACTCGAACGTTGACTCACGTTTCCGCGTTATTCAAACTGCGGTTCGGCGCTAATTGCTCCGACTTTATGGCAATTGAGATTTTTTTTTTTTAATCAATCTTACGGTCCTTTTTTACGGAAACTAGAGCAGCCAGAGACTTCCGGTTAGTTTTAAAAATTATTCAGAACTTTATGAATAAACTGAAGCTCATTAATCTTCAATATTTTAACTGAATTTTTTTTTCGCGGTTATAAAATTTTTGATTTTTTTATATTTTTTTTGCTGGATTAAATACATAATTTTACGGCCAACAAAAAAGTATAATGGCGCGAATTGATAAATTTGAAATTTAAAATAAAAAACTATTGAAAGTTTTTTGGTCGACCATCAGAATTTCTAATTAAAGGCTCGAATGAAAGTTTTATTGTACACTGAATAATTGTAAACAATAGAACAAAAAAACTGCAAGCAAACAAAAAAAAATTAATTTTTTTTTTCAGAATTTACTGGAAATGAAACTGTCGTGCAAAAATTTTTTTATAAAACAAAATTAAAATAAAAATAAACATAACCGTAAACATGTTGTTGATGGGCTAGTTATGTCATTATGACATCTGCAAAAATAGCAACGTAACACATGGGTAAAACGTGTACGAAGTCTCGAACTTGGCAACAGAAAATTTCATTCGCGAAGTCGCGAACTAAATTAAACAGTAGCCGCATAAAAAATTCAAACTTTTTTTTTTTGATGACATACATTTATATATACATATATATAAATTTATACACAGAAAAAAATAATTTCTGGACGCAGTAAAAATTTTTCATTATGAATTGAAACCCAAAATTTTTTTTTTACTCCAGTAAATTTTTTATGATCCTGAAGTTAACAGACGATCAACAATTTTTCGATTTTTTTTAAACAAATCAATAACAAAAAAAAAAAAAAAACTAAAAATATGCGCATGTAGAAAATTAAAAAATCTATATGTGCAATTTTTTCAAATTTGTTTTTTTTTTTATTTATCGTTTTTAAAAAAAGTCAAAAATTTTTAGACGTCGGCTAACTTCAGTATCAAAATTTTTTTTTGCTCCAAGAAATTTTTGTTTTTAATTTATAATGCAAAAAATTTCTTAGGGTAAGCAAAATTTTTTTTGCGCCAAGATATATATATATATATGTAGACAATTAAATATCCTTCTACACTAAAGTAATCCACGAGCTCCAAACAGACACAAACTTGAATTAGAAAATAGTTTAAGTTTTAACCTCCAGCAACTTGAAAACAGAAACTGTCAAGTGAATTTTCAACCTAATAAACCTCAACATATCAAACAAATGATAAAAAACATAAATACTCATAATAAACCCCATGATTAATTCGCTTTCTTAAATGAAAAAGAAATTATCCAGCAGAATTTGAATTTTCGCGGGAAAATTTATAATTTAAAAATTTTAAATTTTAATTCGTGCACTGACGATATTCTGATTGACTTATTAATGAATTGACAATAAAATTCAAATAATGAAAAAATAAAGCGGGAAAATTTTAAATTTTAAAATTTTAAATTTAAATGCGTGCACTAACAATATTTCGATTGACTTATCAGTAAATTGAAAATAAAATTCAAATAATAAAAAAATAAAGCGGGAAAATTTGACTCACCTTGTTGTCTCTGGAGCTGTGGTAGTAATAAACGAAAACAAACATCCAGGCACAGGAAAGCAGGAGCACAATTTTAACATTTCGCCTCATAGTTGTTTGATATTTTAAAAAATGTATAGACGTATGTATTTTAAAATATCTGTAGTTTATCTGAGTGAATCGCGAATCCCAGCGAGCTCTTCTCTCGTTTATCGACCGTAGCCACCAGTAAAACTGACGTTTCCCCACGTAGAACGCGAACGACAAACCCTTATGACAAACACGCGAATTATCGGGCACTTATTTTTAGTACCTGGTACTGAGGTTGAGTTTTAAATTGTTTTTGCTACACGATAGACCACTAACATGCACACACAACACGCAATTTATAAACAAACGTGATAGTAAATATTGTAGTTTATTTATTTTTATTATTGTGGTCTGACTACCGACGAATACCAGCCGGCAGCCGAAGCCCTACTGACTACTGATTTAAATGATCGTGAGAATGTCGTGCGCGCGTAACATTGCAGGTGACGCTTCGGGCATCAATACGAAGCCCAGCGGAAGCTTACGAACTAGTACGAGTGCGAACGAACCCATCCGGGGATAACTGAAGACTTCCGGGCGCTGACGGAAAATCACGAATTTTAACGGAGTGACCCGAAGGGCGTGAAATTAAGACTTTTAAATTATTTATTTTTTAAATTCTATTAGATTTTTGGCGGTAAATAGAAAGTTTGAAAAATTATTTTGGTGAATATTTGGAACAAAAAATAATTCAGGGAATGAAAAAAAAAATTTAAGGGAAAATTTAGGGAATGAAAATAAAAATGGCTTTGAATCTCTGGTGGAAAATTAATTTCTCAAGAAAAATTTAATAAAATTAACAAGAATTTTTGAAATTTTAAATTCCCGCCATTTTTTAAATAATCAGCTGATTTGATTCTGAGATAAATTGGGTATATATTTATATATATATGAACTTTTGAACTTACTCGACACAAAAACATGTCAAAATTTTCAAAATTTGTAGCAGGGGACATGCGCAGAAGTAAAATTTCTATAAAATCTACCGAAAGTGAATAATTTTTTTTTTTTTCCAAAAATATTCATATTCAGGATTAAGGAAAAAAAAAAGAAAATTGTTTGTGGTTTTTTTTTAAGGAAAAAAAAGTAAAGTGAATCGAAAAGTAAGTCAAGCGTAAAGTGAAATGCCCTTTAATGAAAATGAAAATGGCTTTGAATCTGTGGTGGAAAATTAATTTCTCAAGAAAAATTAATAAAATTAACAAGAATTTTTGAAATTTTAAATTCCCGCCATTTTTTAAATAATCAGCTGATTTGATTCTGAGATAAATTGGGTATATATTTATATATATATGAACTTTTGAACTTACTCGACACAAAATGATGTCAAAATTTGTAGCAGGGGACATGCGCAGTCGTAAAATTTCTACAAAATCTACCAAAAGTGAATAATTTTTTTTTTTCCAAAAATTTTCATATTCAGGATTAAGGAAAAAAAAAGAAAATTGTTTGTGGTTTTTTTTGAAGGAAAAAAAAGTAAAGTGAATCGAAAAGTAAGTCAAGCGTAAAGTGAAATGCCCGGAGCCATTCAAAGAGTCGACAGATGGATAACACAAGATAATTTAGTTCGCAAACTCTCATCACAGCAGTTCCCCAGAGGAAATGCGTAACCAACCATTATATGTACATATATATATGAAGATATATATGTATATAAAATAGCAGGATGAGATTTCGATCATGTCTCTCTTAGCTGGTTTGTGAACGAATTGCCGTTGGGGACAAGAGTAAAAGAGAGAACAAGTACCTGGCTAATTTTACCAGAAAACTAAACCAACCATCAAATTACTTTTTATCTCGAGTCTTATGTCTTACTATTTACTTGATACGCCTGTTAAAACAAAAAATGATAATTTGACACTTGGAAATTTGAATAAATATTTTCAGTATACGGAGCATGAGCTAAAAATAATATTTATTAACCGTAATTGTCATATTGTCATATAAACTCGAATTCATTAAATCAAATATTCACAAAATGAACGCGGGTAAATAAACGCACGTTTTATCGCGAAATATTCCTCTTGTTAGAATTTTATTTTTATTTTTTATTTGTTTGTCATGCCGATGATGTATCTATCATGTATAACGTCCGTGCTGGAGGCAGCACAACAAACGGAACCAACAAACTGCGAGTGTATTCATACACATCGAACACGACGGCGAATATTGAACTGATAGGAATCGCCGTCGATTCGATGGATCAGATTTAATATATGCACGGCCCGTAGCTCCTATTTCGCGATATTACTTTTCTCGATTCACTTCTCTACATTTTTTTTTTTCAAGTTTATTTTGCGCCTCGAACGTGAAATTAAAAATTTTATTGGTACGCTTTCGTTTCTATTTCAATAATTACCGCCAACAGCTGGAAATTCATAAAAAGTTCTGCATTGACGGACAAAGTCAATGTTGTGAAAGAATATAATTATTTGAATAATCAATAAAAAATTTTTAATTATTTTTCTGCCACTCGGTGCGAATTTTAAAATTACTGCATTGACTCGCGGAACCAATGCAGTGATATATGATAATTATTTGAATATTTAATAAACAATTAAGAAAAATTTCTAACAATTTTATTAGTACTCGAGTTAAATTATGAAAAATCAATGCATTGATATCCATCGTCAATGCAGCAATAAATGATAATTACTTGACTTCAGTCAATTATAAAAATTCAAACAGTTAAAAAAATTATTTCACTGCTACCAGAATTAAATTTAAAAAAATTACTGCATTGATAAGCAGAATCAATGCCGTACTAAATAATATTTCTTTTTTCAATAAAAAAAACTTAACGATGAAAAATTTGATAATTTTGCTGTGACTAGAATAACGAATGTTAATTTTTTGCGACTTCTAAACTCACTTGAATTAAATTATTAAAATCAATGTATTCATTTCCAACGTCAATGCAGCAATAAATGATAATTACGCGACTTCTGTCAATTATAAAAATTCAAACAGTTAAAAAAATTATATCACTGCTGCTAGAGAGTTAAATTTTGAGAAATTACTGCATCGATAGGCAGAATCAATGCCGTACTAAATAATAAGTATTTTTTCAGTCAAAAAACGCAGACAAGAAAAATTTGATAATTTTGCTGTGACTAGAATAATTAAATTAACGAATGTTAATTTTTTACGTCTTCTGACCTCACTAATTGAATTTGAAATAATTAGTGATAGTTGTGGTTGTACTATTGATTAATTGAAACAAAAAATCAATCAATTTTGAAGGGTGAAGTACTTATTAGGTATTCAGAGCTGGTGGTCAAGCACTTGAGCTTAGAGTGGACGCAGTTAGCTCTCGAATTGTATTGACGAAGGGAATCGATCGTCAATGCATGTTGATAAACATGTACAACGTGAGGTGTAATCTCATGCATATGAATGAACACAAGATTTCAGTCCGACTCTTTCGAAATTATTTATGCAGTAACTTCATTTCTGAGAGATTATTCAACGTTTCTTAACGTAATTAAGTAATTGTGATTACTTACAATGTGTTTTATTTAATATATTTTTTGGCGAGTGTTGATCAGGTGAAATTTTTATTGTAACTGAAGAAAAAGTCTGGGATTTAATTATTCGCACGACAGAACAATTGCTTTATACACTTTCTCCCCGGACAATGACATTAGATCGAGACTAAGTACTTTCAGACGTGACAATTAATTACGTAATTTGTTTAACAATTAATTAAATTTAAATAATTACTGTTATTAGTTTTAATTGTAAATAATAAAATTTATTATTTATATTTAATAATTCTACTCTTCTTCGTAATTAAATTTTGTCAAAATAATTTTCAAATTTATTTTTATTTTCACTAGAAAAAAAAAAAAATTACTGCATCGTCATTTTTAAAACTTAAAATTAAGACCCACTGTAGGAAAATTTTTAATTTCCAGAGCTCGTTTTTCAAAAGTTCTTAGAAAAGTCAGTTTTTCTTTTTTTCTTTAATTTTCTTTAAACCAAAAAAATTTTCGATTATTTTTTCTTAAAAAATTATAAACTCAAAGTTCAAAATTGTCTTAAATTTTAAACTTCATTATGAAACTTTTCAGAACGAATTTTTTTCACACGAGAATAAAATCGACCAAAAATTAATAAAAAAATTTTATTTATTTTTAATTAACAAAATAATTAAATTAACAAAAATTATTTATCAAAAAAATAATAAAAATTTTCAGTATCTTTCAATCCCGTCAACAAAACGTTACCTTTTCTATCACGATGCAAGTGATCGATAACTTTCACATTTTCATTTCGATACAAACTCATCAGTCCATCATTATTATCATCATTATGATTATTATTAAAGAAACTTTTCTCATGACCTAAACAACAATTTTCGTCACGTATCCTAGGTCTAGTCCCGTCTCTGAGTGACCTCGAATTACTAATTGAATTATTTCCATCGCCGGAATTATTTTCGAAATTGACCTTCACCCCAAAATTAAGGTTGAATCCATTTCCCAACAACTCATTGATCTTCATAACTTTCACGTTCCCATCAGCGGTCCATTCTCTCACGTCCTCGTCAATTTTACTATCACGTAAAATCTCATCTATATAATAATCAAGAGAATTATTATGATCAGCATTAAAGTTTGCCGCGTTACCAAATCTCGTGTCGTTAAATTCTTCGACTTTTAGTGACGAAACTATTTTAGAAAGATGTTTTGTCACTTTATTAATTACGTAGCTCTCATTAGCGTTGCGTCTAATACGCACTGACAAACTTCCTGCCTGAAATTAAATATTCTAATAAACTAATTAATTAAATTTATAAATTAAAACCTTATCTGTTGTTTACTTACTAATTTACCAAAGGACTGAATCCAAAATTTTTCATTTCGAAATTCTAAAACACCGTCAATGTTTAAGGCTTCTTTCAAACATTTATCTAGTTCATCAATAATGTAATCAGGGACTTTCTATAATTATACTAGATTATTTAGCTTTTAATTATTTAAATATTTCAAATTATTTAATTACCTGTAATATTACATTTAATGTATAAAATCCTAGTGGTAATATTGTCCGAGTGGTCAGGCCAATTAAAATGAAAGCTGCTGCTGTATCGATTATATGAATTTCCCTTTAATTGTTATTACCAATTATTAATTAACACTTGATAATATAGACTAATATGAGTAGTTTAATTAAAGGGATAAGTAATTTTTATCTCGTTTTAAATATCGCGGAGGCTATTTCAGATTTTTTGGGAACTCTATAAATTTTTTAGAAATAAATCTATATCATATTCGGGTTGCTAAGGAAATTCCCTGTTAGATGAGTACCCACATCAATAGGTTTTGAAAAAGTCAAAAATTGTTTTTTTTTTTTTGAAAATTGGAAATTTTTCTTTCAGATTTTTTTTCTGTACAAATATTGATGTGACTACTCATTTGACTCGCGGCCGCGTTATTTGAACGGTGAAATTATTGATTTTTGAAAAAAGAAAAAAAAATTAATATTTTGGATTTTTTTTTTTTTTCGGAAACATAACGATGTGGGTACTCAAATCAGAGGAAATTTACCCACAAATCCCATAGCACTACTCATTTTGCTGAAATTTTTTTTTTTTTTTTTTTAATTAAAATAGATAAATCAGTCATACCAAAAATGTATAATGAAATGCGTAGCACAAAGGATAATTGTACTGATTATATTCCCAGAAACAATGGGATTACATCCTTTGAAAGTAGGACATGGTATACAATAAATAACGTGATTTAACCCAGCATCTGGATACGCAACAATCGTTCCAATGTGAGCCAAAAATCCGAGTATTGCTCCAAAGCCTATTCTCCCACTTGAATTAAATTAACAATATAAATTTACATTCTCCTTTTTTATTATCATCATAAATCATTAATTCAATAAATATATATATATATATATATATATATATATATATATATATATATATATATATATATATCTGTTGTCAATGATTCGCGATTTTCTACTCAAAATTTGGATAACAAAATTTTTTCAAAAGATCAAATTATCTGTTTTCAAATAAATTTTTCATTACAATAAATTTTGTTCTCCATAATCAGATTTACAAGAAATCGATTTCTAAAAAATCGTTTTGAAAAATTATGATATATTTATATTTATGTATATATAAAATTAATATAATTAATAAAAGTCAAATTTAATGCTACTGTATAATTGAATATAAAATATAAAATACATAATATTTAACTAAATAAATATGAAGCTGATAAAAAATAATAGCCACGTGATATATTGATACGTTAAAGTCAAGGAATAATAGATGACCTTAGACTTAGTAATTATAATTTATCAACTATGCTCATTTCCCCTCGTTAACGCGAGGCTCTTTATTACTTATTATCAACCAAGGAAATTTTTAATATATTTTAGAAAGTTTATTTATTTATTTATTTAAATAATATAAATTTTAATGATTTATTAAAAATAAATCAAAATATATATGAAATAACTTACGCATTAATTCGAGGCTGATTACCAATACGAATAATTATTTCAATAGAAACAAACGCCTGGAGAATTAGAAGGACGCATGTCGATATTAGAAGTGCAAGGACTTCATATTTTTGTTCAAAAGTCAATGATATTTTTGAATTATCATTATTATCATTATTACTATTATTATTATGAGTGTTGTTGTTGTTGTTGTTGTTATTGTTGGTTGCATTGGAATTCACATTAACAAATTTAATAACCGCCGAGTCTACAAAACAACTAGAACCCGAACGATAATTATTCTCATTCTTAGGATAACTAGAGGTCAATAAACTATTGCGTGATATGCATATCGATATAAAACAGACAACTAGTACAAATATATTGAAGATTATTGTATTGACATACGCATTCAATGCTGAAAAAAATTATAATTTTTAAATAAACCATTAATAGTTTAAAAAAAAAGTTTATTATGTTACTAGTAGTAGAAAATACAAAAAAGTACTGCATTGACTTGTGAAATCAATGCAGATACAAAGTATAGCTACTTCGGTAATTAGTTATCAATTTTTTTTAATTTTTGAATCTATTTACTGCTGGTTAAAAACAATAAACACTGTATTGACACTCGTAGTCAATGCTGTGTAGATTGCGACTATTGAATTGACTAATAGTCGGTTTGAAAAAAAATTAATTACTTTATTACTACTATTAGAAAAATAATAAAAAGCACTGCATTGATGTACAAAATCAATGCACATAAATTACGCCAATTTCTGCAATTAATAAGCGATTTAAAAAATTTTTTTTTAATACTTTGGCTACAGATAATTTTTAAATTAATTCGCAATCCACCGTCTGAGTTAACTTGAATATTTTGTGTAGAAAAATGTGGAAAAAAATGGGACACTACTTTTTAACAAAAAGGCAAAGTGTTCTTATAAATGTTCAACTCCAGCCTCTAGAAAAAAAACATGGGTCATTCGATCACTCCAAATTGTCCGACTATTCAAAATTTTGACCAAAAAGATGAACTATTTTTTGTTTTAATGAATTTTTCAGAAATTAAATTTTTTTTTTGTTGTAATTCTAAAATAGTCGCATTACTCGATGACTAACTTACCCCATACTTTTTTCTAAAGCCTTCCCTATAAATATAAATAAAAAAATTGATTCTATACTTAACCTCCTTGATTATTCATGAGCAAAAATTTATTATCATAATCCCGTAGTTTAAATAATTAGTTTTAATAACAAACATTAAATATTCCGAACCTCTGAAGTTCTAGACTACCCGAAAGTTAATTTGAAAAATGATAAATAGTATTACTTATAATTATAATAAAAGTTAATATCAGACCAATGAAAGTAATAAAAGTAAAATGTTGGTACTAAAGATTATAAATTAACAATAAGGATAATGCAGTAAAAGATAATTAGATGTCAGTAACTTTTAAGGTAAAGGACAGCTCGTTAGCTAGATGAGATAAGCTTCCGGGGATTTACTGATATGAGCCAACTTTCATATAATAATGTACACATAGTAATAGTTACACATATATATTAGTATCACATGTATGAGAAATACTGGAGTAAAGATGGAGACTGACCTACACTGTTGGTCGACGTTACCCAGCTACTGAGATAGTAGATAATTATAATGTTGTAAGTAATTAAGCACAGGATCCACTTGGATTCGCGATCCTCGAGGATTTTATAAATTATTTTAAACCCAAGTCTTCTTGTTATCTCAATTTTATCATCTACAATTCATTTATCGTCATATTAATTTTAAAACAGCGGGAAAATTACCCGAATCGAAATTTGAATCGTAGATTGAACGTACTGTTGAAAACGTAAATTCAACTTTTGAAGACGTAAATTGCCGAAAAAACGTATTTAGACGTAGTTGAGGTACGAAAATGTAAATAATTGTTATATTCTTCAGGAACAGAATAAAAAAAAATAATTGCAATAAAAATTTATTTAATAGTAATTTTAATTTAATCAGAAATCATTTTTAAAAAATTTTCTATAATTAAAATTGAGTTTTAATTTTAGATTAGTTTAATTAATAAATAAATATATAAACCACATTCGATTTGACTTAATTTTTAAATTAAAATTAAGTCAAATATAGAACTAGATTTCGAATCGATAACCAGTTGTTTTTTTAAGACAAAATAAGTCAAATTTAAGGCAATGAAATAATTTAAGCCAAAAAAAGTTAAATTAAAGGAAACTAAACAATTTAAGTCAAAAAAAGTCTAATCTAAGGCAAAAAAGTCAAAAAAAGTTTAAAAAGTTAAAATGTGGAATACAGTTGTCGGCATATCGACGACTTCAAAGGAAATTAAGTTAAATCAAGTCAAATTTAAGATTTTTTTTTTGACTCGGGCGTATTCAGGTTTTTTTTCACAGTTTGTGTATATCGTAAATAAATATAATGTGTTACACATACATGTATGAAATCATGGGAAATTCCCAGTTCAAATTTGACATCATCGTCAATTGCAAGAATTTGATGTAAACTTACTGTGAAATTAATCAAAATCACTGAAGGTTAAATTTTTGAAGTGATTGTATGGCCATCAGGGATTGGACTGATAAAAATAATTTTAGAAATTTTATCCTGGAGAGATTTTGCCGTGGGGAAATTTTGTCCAGAGAGATTAAGTCGTGTTACCGGTTGCTAGACGTTTTTTTTTGGCAATAAAACCTTTCCAAAATAGTTAATTTTTTTTTTTATGGCAAGTTTTGAAAAGTTATATCTACGATTACACTAGTCTTATTTACGTTTTTGCGGTAATTTACGTTTTTAAAAATTGAATTCACATTTTTAACGTCTAGTTCGTTCAACCTACGATTTAAATTCCGACTAATACTTAACTAATTCAAAATTTTTATTTAATTTCAAAATTATTACCGTGATCAATGACAATCGAATAGTCTCGTCCATTTTTTTTTTCAGTGAATACCATTATCGCCCATTTTTTCGGTTTTTTTATTTCGATTTTCTATTTTTTTCAGTAGACTATTAACCAACAACGCATTATTTAAATATCTATTAACTTATGACTGATATTATTTTTCCTTACTGCGAAAATGCGGACTGGTGATAACAGTTTTCAAAAGATAACTAAACCTGTAATTTATTTTTAATTGTTTCGACCGACTACTTATCGTTCTTTATTCATTTTCACAAGAAATTAAAAAAAATCAATTTTTTAAATAATTCAAATTCATCATAAATTCAAAAATTCAAAAATTTAAATTAAACCCGCCAAATTTTATATCATCAATTCCGAAAAATCCAGGACTCGGATCATAGCGAAAATTTTTTTCTCACAATTTTTGATATTCTGCCGACCGGAAGTCATTTTCTCTCAATAATTTTCTACACCCTAAGAAAAAAAATAAAAATAATTCCGCGGCTTCATTCAAAATAAAAAAATAAGCAATGACTCGAATAATAGTAGCGTCCAAACGCAGGCATGATCAGCATAACCTAAAGTTCGTGCACCGACCGCCATCTTGTAATGAAAATCCCAACTACGTAGCCAATGAGCCCATCAAAATGTCGAGCAAACAGGAACTGCCTACCAAAAAAAAAACGTCATTTTTCCAGCAGTGCCATCATTCGTCACTCGACAACTTCCTGCTTAATTCTCCATTCGTCAACTGTCTCTCCTCGGACTTGGATCAAACATTCCACAGATAAACGTCCAATAAAAGTCGAGCAAGAAGTCTCTTTGGCAGCTGAAAATGGTAAGCATCCATTTGATAATTTCCCAAAATATTTAAATAAATACTAGAATAATTTTAAAAAATGGAGAAGCCAAAAACTGAACCTCAGTACGACCATCTTACATCACCGAGTCCGATCATTGATTAAACAGTTCATTAAAATGACCTTAACTTGACCTTGACTTGTGACTTTGACCCATTTGCTGGCTTACGTCCAACGAATTTCCATCTAATTATATCTAACGAACCTGACACGCTAAAGAAAATGAATCTAGTGGTCGACCTGACCAACGTGACCCGCAAAATCTCTGATTTTTATTGAACATCAACAGGCGGAACCGATAAACGTCGTAGTAACCGGAGCTGCGGGTCAAATTGCCTACTCGCTACTGTACCAATTAGCAGCGGGATCAGTATTTGGTCCGGATCAGCCAATAAATTTACGTCTGCTGGACATTAAGCCAATGATGGATGTCCTGCAGGGCGTCGTTATGGAACTCGAAGATCTGGCGCTTCCTCTTTTGCGAGGTAGAAATTTTCCAATAGATTTGTAGCAATGAAACCTCGGCCTTTGGTTTTACTGATAATTGTTCCAGATGTCCTACCGACCGCTGATGCTGGGGCGGCATTCAAAGATGCCGCGGCAGCATTTCTGGTCGGGGCGATGCCACGGAAACAGGGAATGGAACGCAAAGATCTTCTGGCAGCGAATGTCAAAATATTCAAAGACCAGGGCGAGGCTCTGGACAAGTTCGCGCGCAAGGACATCAAGGTCCTGGTGGTCGGTAACCCGGCAAATACCAATGCCTTGATCTGTTCCCACTACGCCCCGAGTATTCCCAAGGAAAACTTCACTGCTATGACCCGATTGGACCAGAATCGAGCACAGGCAGCTCTGGCTTCACGTCTTGGTGTCCAGGTCAGTTAAATTAGAGCTCAAGGTCTTCGTCTTGGACGAATTATCGAACCGTTAATTAAATTATGATGTGAACTAGGTCGACAAGGTCAAGAACGTCATCATCTGGGGCAACCACAGCTCGACTCAGTACCCGGATGCTGCGCACGCTGTCGCTGAATTGCCAGGAAAGGGGTCAGTGAGTGTCAGCGCTGCGGTTAATGACAGCGGGTGGCTCAATGGGGAATTCCTGGAGACGATCCAGAAACGCGGGGCCGCGGTGATCGCCGCGCGTAAAATGTCATCAGCGATGTCTGCTGCCAAGGCCGCCGGGGACCACATGAGGGACTGGTGGTTCGGAACAAAACCCGGGCAGTGGGTTTCCATGGGCGTTGTCTCTGACGGCAGCTATGGAATCCCGAAGGACATCGTCTTCTCATTCCCGGTTAATGTCAAGGGCAAGAAGTTTGAAATCGTTCAGGGATTGGAGATAAGCGAGTTTGCAAGGTCTAAATTAGACATCACTTCCAAGGAGCTGGAAGAAGAACGGGCTGAAGCCCACCAGGTTCTTATGCCGTGACTATTTAATGATAAGTCGAACAAATCACCAGTGTGTGTTACATGTAGATTGTAATCTGTTATTTTTAATTTGGTTTAATTTATTTATGATAAATTAAAATATACCCAGTGAATTATAATTATGTTTTTGAAACATATCAGAGGCCAAATTTAGGTTGTTTACTTTCGTTTTGTTGTTTAACACTAATCTTATTTTTTTCTTTACGGGTCAAAGATTCCAAATCTACAGGACAAGATATCATTTATTTTTTCATTTGATTGTTTAAGTAAAAATGTATAAACAATAAATATATATTGGAATGAATAAATAGTTTAAATTAATCACATGGTTCAATTTTTATTTTATCCTGCAATTTGTTGTCAATTTAGACAAGAGTTGGGATTTTTATAAGTTGACGTCAATTTTCTAAGAAAGTTTCTTACAATTTGCAGCTGCAATATGAAGACAATGACAGACAAAGTTCCCATCAAGTTGATGTCAACTTATTACTGGACTTATTACATTTAAATTGCTATCAATTGTCACGAAGTTGTAGGAATTTTGACATCAAATCCCAGTTGAAAATTGCAGACGAATGTTAGAATTGGCATTAAATTGTTGACTTCGATTTTCTTAGAAAAATTGACAACTTGCAGTCAACAATTAAAAAAGCTGAAGGTGTTGTCAATTTAATCGCAAATAATTGACATCTGATTTCTAACAAAATCTGGGAATCGGGTGGCTACAGGACTTCAACTTTCTTAGAAATTTTCAGACAATATGAAGACAATTTTATAAAGTTCCCGTCAAGTTGTTGACAACTTCTTACTCTTCTAAACAATTGCCGTCAATTATGTTATTTGCAAAAGTTGACGGCAACTGGATGCCAACTTTCTGAGAAAGTTAACAACAGCTTGCAGCATCAGTTTACAAAGGCTCAAATTGTTGCAAATTGACAGCAATTTTCTCAAAAAATTGACAACAAATTGTAGTCATTAGTCCCAGAGACTGAAGTTGATATCAATTGATCACAAATTGACAGTAATTTTCTCAGAAAATTGGCAACAAATTGTAGTCATTAGTCCCAGAAGCTGAAGTTGATGTCAATTGATCGCAAATTGACAGTAATTTTCTCAAAAAATTGACAACAAATTGTAGTCATTAGTCCCAGAAGCTGAAGTTGATGTCAATTGATCGCAAATTGACAGTAATTTTCTAAGAAATTGGCAACAAATTGTTGTTATCAGTTCCAAAGGCTAAAATTGTCAATTGACCGCAAATTAACAGCAATTTTCTGACCCGAAAATCTTGTCATCCGAAAGTTAAATTTCCATTGTAAGGAAAAGTTATCGACTTGCGTCAGTTCGGCGGTAGATGGCGATGTCAATTTAGTCTTTTAAACTCAATATCTGCTCGGAAAGTGGCGCCTATGCAAAAATAATGAAATCCGTGTAGTATAGGAGTATATTGTAGCCCCCGAAGCTGTCATACGCCAGTTTCTTTCTCAGTTAAGCGTCGTCGTGTAAGTTCCGTGTTGATCGGCGTGTGCCCACAGCACAAATTAAAAAGTCATATCATTATTTTCGCTCAATGTTACTTAAAATCTCAATTAAAACAACAAACTCAAAATACTCGGTAATTCCATCAACCATGGAATTTATTTATAAAATAACCACTCATATACCTCAATAAAAATCAATCCAACCAACTGATAGCTCCAACTTTCCGCTAATAAATAAAAGTATTTTTCAAATCCAATAATTAAAATAATAATTAAAAATATCAGTATAATAAATATCAATAATAATAAATAACCAAGTGATTAAATTTCGTTGCCCATGGAACGAAATAGTGGATTTAAAAATAAAATCCATCGATCAGATCATCATCATCATCAGCTCAACATCATCAGTAGCATCAGTAGCCATTACCCGGTGTTTGTTACAAACACGCGGAGACATCAACGTTTTAGAAAAAGGCGGGTACGTGATAAAAATATATAGTTTTGTTAATTAACCATCAACAATATATATATATATATTTATTTATAAAATATATATATTAACGTATGTATAGATATGTTTATTTAAAAAGTGGACCAAGTACTAAAATGGTTATGTCCAGATTAAACCCAGTTCGCTTAAAAGGATCTAAAAGTAACCGTGGACTAGACGTCGAGTGTTGCTGGTGCTGGTGGTGATCAATAAAAAAACCGACAGCAAAAAAAAATCTATAATAAGTGTATAAAAAAAATGAGCTCTATGATCTACACCCTCTATGGGTTCGCAATATTTTTCATGGTCTTCTGGTTGGGGATGTGGTGCGTCCACATACTGGCGCTGATAACCGCCCGGTGCAAACTTCACCGTAAGCCGACTGCGGTCCAGCTGCCCTCGAGCTACGAGGTCCCGCTGATGGGGGTGTCGATAATAAAACCTTTGATGGGAGTCGACTCAAATCTCTACAACAATCTGGAGACTTTTTTTACCCTGGACTACCCGATCTACGAGCTGCTGTTCTGCGTCGAGGACAAGCAGGACCCGGTCCTGGTCCTCATTCGTAAACTGATAGACAAGTACCCGCAGATCGAGACGCGTCTGTTCATCGGGGGATGCAGGGTCGGGGTGAACCCGAAAATAAATAACATGTACCCGGCGTACGAGGCTGCCAAGTACGAGCTGATACTGATAAGCGACAGCGGGATCAGAATGAAGGAGGACACGTTGCTGGACATGGTCAGGTACATGAGCGACAATGTGGCTCTGGTCCACCAGCTGCCGTTCACTTACGAGCAGCGCGAAGGATTCGCTGCTGCCTACGAGAAAATTTACTTCGGGACCGTCCAGTCGCGCATGTACTTGGCCGCGGATTTGCTGAACATAAACTGTCACACTGGGATGTCTGCGCTGATAAGGAAGTCGCCGCTGGACGAAGTCGGCGGACTGAAGACCTTCGGAGTCTACTTGGCGGAGGATTTTTTCTACGCCAAGTCCCTGGTGGACCGCGGGTGGAAGATCACGGTCTGCTCCCAGCCCGCGATGCAGAACAGCGGACAGTGCGAGCTGAATCTGTTCCAAGAGAGACTGCGGCGATGGGCGAAGCTGAGGGTCGCGATGCTGCCGACGACGATCATTCTTGAACCCTTGAGTGAGTGCTTCATTTTGGGGGCATGTGCGTCATGGGCCGCGGCTGTACTGTTTGAATGGGACTCGCTGGTTTTTTATCTCATTCACATCCTCATGTGGTTCATGTTGGACTGGACGTTGTTGTGTGTCGTGCAGAATAGTCCGTTGCCGCTTAACAAATTGGAGTTTTTGTTCGGGTGGTTCCTCAATGAGACCATAAGACCCTACTTGTTCGTACAGGCGGTCTTGGACCCGCTTATTCAGTGGAGGTCGAGGGTCTACAAGCTTAAATGGGGAGGATTGGCTGAGGAAGTCAAGGCTAAGGTTAAATACTAGACTATAGTTTTATTTTATTTATTAATTGTGTTTTTTTTTATGATACTGAAGTTAGCAGCCGTCTAATAATTTTTGATTTTTTTTTAGATGATAAAAAATTTAAAAAAAATATTTGAAAAATTGCACCTGTAGTTTTTTAAATTTTCTACGAGTGCATATTTTTAATTTCGGAAATTCATTTGTTAAAAAAAATTCGAAAACTTTTAATTGTCTTCTAACTTCAGGATCATTTTTTTTTATGATACTGAAGTTAGCAGACGTTTAATAATTTTGGATTTTTTTTTAGACGATAAAAAATTTAAAAAAAATATTTGAAAAATTGCACCTGTAGTTTTTTAAATTTTCTACGAGTGCATATTTTTAATTTCTGTAATTCATTTGGTAAAAAAAATTCGAAAACTTTTAATTGTCTTCTAACTTCAGGATCATTTTTTTTTATGATACTGAAGTTAGCAGACGTCTAATAATTTTTGATTTTTTTTTAGATGATAAAAAATTTAAAAAAAATATTTTGAAAAATTGCACCTGTAGTTTTTTAAAGTTTCTACGAGTGCATATTTTTAATTTCGGAAATTCATTTGTTAAAAAAAATTCGAAAACTTTTAATTGTCTTCTAACTTCAGGATCATTTTTTTTTATGATACTGAAGTTAGCAGACGTTTAATAATTTTTGATTTTTTTTTAGACGATAAAAAATTTAAAAAAATATTTTGAAAAATTGCACCTGTAGTTTTTTAAATTTTCTACATGTGCATATTTTTATATTTTTTTTTTGCAGTTGATTTATTGAAAAACGAAAATTCAAAAATTTTTGATGTCTGCTAACCAGGATCATTTTTTTTAGTGGGAATGCAGCAGAGAAAAAAAAATTTTTTAACGAAAAATTGGGAGAATTAAAATTTTTTGTGCATGAGAAAAATTTTTGATTATAAAAAAAAAAAAAATAAAAGTGCGCATGGAAATTTGGGAATTTCAGTGCGCATTTTTTATTTTGACATCTGCTGCATTCACAAAAATTTTTTTTTAATGATACTGAAGTTGGAGATAATTTTTGAATTTTGAAAAAAAATTAAAAATTGCACTTGTTTTTTAATTTTCTACGTGCATATTTTTAGTTTTTTTTTTGGAGTTGATTTTGAACAAAGCTGCTAATTGTCTACTAACTTCAGGATCATTGATTTAATTACTCAAGTTCATTGGGTAGCAAGACTTGTAATTAACTGTTGTGATAAAAATTTATCTATTTTTCAGTTACTCCGCCTATTTTTACTGATAATTACTCAGTAATTTGGATGTGGGCTGGGTTTGTTGGTCATAAAAAAACGGACAATTATTTTTTTTAGTTCAAAATTGTCCGGCGTTAAAAATTTGACGTCAAGTGAAAGTACTCTAGTATTTTTTTTTTTTTTAAATTCAAATTCAAAAAAAAATTCCTCATATTTTTTTTATTTTCGTTTCCATAAAAAAAAAAATTATTTTTAAATTTTTTATGACCAAAAATAAATCGAGTCCTCAAAAAAAAAAAAAGTAATTTGAAGTTTAATAGCTTCTACATGAGTAATAAATTATTGAGCTATTAGACTTTTAATTACTCTATTGCAGAACAAAAATGTTTATAAAAATGACAAATTTTTTTTTACTGCATTTAATTATTTAAGATAAAAATAATGAATAATTTAAATCGATCAATTAAATGAACAAATTAATAATAATAAACTAAAGTATTAATGTCTTGCTACCAAATAATTTATTTCCTCGCAGCTAATTGCATTAAATTTTAGACGCTAATTGTAATATATATATATAAATAAATATAAATATATATTATGACTGATTTATACAATTAACTCGCATAATGTCTTCATACGCAGTACAACCAGTTATTAGTGTAATTTATAAATAATTAAATTGATGATTAGTTAATTTATAATAATTAAGTATATTTATATTAGATTAATTAATAGTTTAATTAACGATTTTTTTCGATTTTTAAAATTTATGAATCCAAATAAACACGTTTATTTCATTTATCATTAATATTTAATTAACACGGTGATTAATATTTTCTCATACTACTAATTAATAAATATATATATGTATGCATATATATGAGAATACAGAAACAAAAAATTTCTTGACGCAAGTTTAATTTTTAATTATGAATTGAAAACAATTATTTTTCTGACTAATTGCAGCAAGAAATTTTTTTTTGATTCAAGAAAATTTTTTTTTTTCAATTCATTATACAAAAAATTTTCTCTCGCCTAAAAAAAACTTTTCTTGACTCAAGAAAATTTTTATTTTCAATTCATGATGAAAAAAATTTGGGTTCAAAATTTTCTCTCGTTCTAAAAAAACTTTTCTTGACTTAAGAAAATTTTTGTTTTCAATTCGTATTACAAAAAATTTTCTCTCGCCTAAAAATAACTTTTATTGACTCAAGAAAATTTTTTATTTCAATTCATAAATCAAAAATTTCTTGACACAAGTAAAATTTTGTATAATGAATTAAAAAAAATTTTCTTGTCGAGAAAAGTTTTTTTAGGGCGAGAGAAAATTTTTAACGCAAAGTTTTTGTATTATGAATTAAATAAAAAAATTTTGGCTCAAAAAATTTTTTCTTGACTCAAGAAAATTTTTGTTTTCAATTCGTATGACAAAAAAATTTTCTCTCGCTTTAGAAACTTTTCTTGACTCAAGAAAATTTTTTATTTCAATTCATGAACTAAAAATTTCTTGACTCAAGTAAAATTTTGTATAATGAATTGAAAAAAAATTTTTTTCTTGAGTCAAGAAAAGTTTTTCAGGGCGAAAGAAAATTTTTTGTATTATGAATTGAAAACAGAAAATTTTTATTTTCAATTCATGATGAAAAAAATCTGCCCAAAAAATTTTCTCTTGCCCAAAAAAAATTTTTTCTTGACTCAAGAAAATTTTTTTTTTCAATTCATAATACAAAAAATTTTCTCTCGCGGTAAAAAAACTTTTCTTGATTCAAAGAAATTTTTTATTTCAATTCACGAACCAAAAATTTCTTGACTCAAGTAAAATTTTGTACAACAAATTGAAAAAAAAAAATTTTTTCTTGAGTCAAGAAAAGTTTTTAGGGCGAGAGAAAATTTTTTGTATTATGAATTGAAATCAGAAAATTTTTATTTTCAATTCGTGATAAAAAAATCTGCGCAAGAAATTTTCTCGTAAAAAATTTTCTTCGCCCTCGATTAAAATTCTTGACGGAAGAAATTTTCTCTATAAAAAAATTTTTGTTTTCAATTCGTGATGCCAAAAATTTCTAGCTCTATCATAAATTTCTGTATATATATATACATATATCTATATATATGCGAGTGTTACTTTGACATGTATTACTCCATTGTTGTATTGTATAATCTAGTGAGTAAAAATGTCTAGAGTAAGAAGTTGTAAAGAGTGGGAGGTAGTAACTAAATAAATAAGGATAGAAAATGTATGTGTACATATATATTGTCTGTCCTCGTTGGTTGATAATGTCAACGAGAGTGAAAATAGCAGTCTTGGTCTTGGTGGACTTACGATAGCAATAAAATCCTCGTTCCAAGGTAACGGGGTAAAAGAAATGAGAAAATACGGTCACGGGTATTACTTTTTTTTGTCTTTACACCCTTATATTTAATGTGAGAAATAATTATTTTTTCATGGCAATTCAATTTTTTTTTTTTTTTTGAGTAGTCTGCGTATAATTAAAAATTACTGATAATTTTTGTATAAAAGAAAAATTGAAAATTTCAATTAAAATTCGCGCACTTTTTTATGAAAATTAAAAAAAAAAAATTTGATTTCTTAATTAAGGAAATTTTTAAATTTGTCTATAATTTTATTTTTAATGCGATAATTGTTTAGTCGAAAATAAAAATCAACAATTAAAAGTATTACTAATTAATGTTGCAATAATTAAAAATAAAATATTATTTATAAGACGACTAATTAAAGAAAAAAAAAATAAAAATAAAGCAATTGTGAGTAAGGCTAAGAAAAATAATAATAAATAATTTAATTGCTAAATAATAAAATAAAATAATATTGACAAAAGTATTATTTACTAGGATAGATTAAGTTGTACTTGACAAAACATATTCAAGGCTTAAAGTTTGTTATAAAAACCTGTTTTAATATAAAAATCAAATTCAAGGTCTATAACTTTATTTTATTTTATTTTTCAATTTTTTAAATATTTAAATTTATGATACTAAAGTTAGCGGGCGTTCAATAATTTTGAAATTTGTTAAAAACAACTTTAAAAAAAAATAAAATAAAAAAATGCACATATAGTTTTTTTAATTTCCTACATGTGCATTTTTTTAGTTTTTTTTTTTTGTTGCAATTTCGTTGAAAAAAAAAATTCCAAAAATTTTTAAGTCTACTAATTTGAGACTGAAATTAATCGTCTGATAACTTTTGGATTTTTTTAAAAACCTTAAACTAAAAAAAAAAAATATTTCAAAAAATTGCACATATAGATTTTTAAATTTCCTACATGTGCATTTTTTTAGTTTTTTTTTTTTGTTGCAATTTCGTTGAAAAAAAAAATCCAAAAATGTTTAAGTACTAATTTGAAACTGAAATTAACCGTCTGATAACTTTTGGATTTTTTTAAAAACGTTAAACTAAAAAAAAAAAAATATTTTGAAAAATTGCACCTGTAGATTTTCAAATTTCCTACATGTGCATTTTTTTAGTTTTTTTTTTTGTTGCAATTTCGTTGAAAAAAAAAAATTCAAAAATTTTTAAGTCTACTAATTTGAGACTGAAATTACCCTCCGATAACTTTTGGATTTTTTTTCAAACGATAAATTAAAAAAAAAAAATATTTAAAAAAATTGCACATATAGTTTTTAAAATTTCCTACATGTGCATTTTTTTATTTTTTTTTTTTCTTTGCAATTTCTTAAAAAAAAAAAATCCTAAAATTTTAAAGTCTACTAATTTTACACTGAAATTAACCGTCTGATAACTTTTGGATTTTTTTACAAACGATAAATTAAAAAAAAAAAATATTTTGAAAAATTGCACTTATAGTTTTTTAAATTTCCTACATGTGCATTTTTTTAGTTTTTTTTTTTTCGAAATTGATTGGTCGAAAACAGAAATCCAAAAATTTTTAAGTACTAATTTGAGACTGAAATTAACCGACTAATAATTTTTGGATTTTTTTTCAAACGATAAATTAAAAAAAAAAAAATATTTAAAAAAATTGCACATATAGTTTTTTAAATTTCCTACATGTGCATTTTTTTATTTTTTTTTTTTTTTGCAATTTCATTGAAAAAAAAAATCCTAAAATTTTATAATTGCCTTCTAACTTCAGAATTCCGAATTTGTTTAATTTAAAAAATAAATAAATTTTTTTTAATAAAAAAAATCAATTATTTTATATTTCTCACATTTAATTTAACGTGTTAATTAAATATATAAGTATTGTATGGCCAATAAAGCGCTTAATCGCTTAGACATTAAGTAAAAATAATTAGGAAAAATTAAGTATTAGAATTAAAACAAAAAAAAAAATATAATAACTAGTAATTACAAATATGCGCACATAGACTGTTGCATAATTTTTTTTTACGCTTATAAAAAATTGAATCTCAAAAAAAATATCAATTAATTTATTATCAATAACATACTTTATTTTTTTTTAAATTATAATTCATCTGTATAAATATCTTTCATTTATTGTATTAACGCATAATCATGTAGTGCATATGCGAAGTACTTAATGTTAATTACTTCGTAAGACTAATAAGATTACTATTTAATAAAAACGAATAATAGCATAATGTAAATATATCACCTGCGAATCACTCGTGTACAAAATAATAAAAATTTAAATAAAAATAAATCATTATTTAAAAAAATACAACTAATAATAACTTGGCTATATTTAACATCTACATATATATATATATATGTATTATATATATGTCGTTTAATTTAGAATCTAGTGCCTCAGAGACAAGAGGTATTGATTATTGTGGCCTGTGTACGACAGATTAAATTGAACACACGAAATATCAATGTATGCGTATGTTACCTTTTTTTATTAATTAATTATTATTAATTTGTAAATAATTACAAGTCAATTTTTACATATATATAATAATCATAATCATTTATTTATTTATTTATTCGCATTATTTTTAATTTTAATTAATTTTTTATCTTTGCCGCGGAAATTTAAATTCAAATTTATTTTTTATCTTTGGCGCGAAAATTTAAATTTGAATTTTAAATAATAAAAAAATTAAATTATATGATATAGAAGGTCGTAATATCAATTGCATAATGTAGTAATAGATATATATATATATATGTTATATATGTAGGAATATGTGCATGACCAATTACTCGTTACATTACATGTGTGTATTACGTTCAATTATAAAATATGTTCTGATTTAATAAATGTGATTTTTTTTTTACATGGAAATTATTTTTTTTTGTTTTATTATTGGAATGAAAATTTATTTTTAAAAAAATTTAATTAATTAAATGAGGTGTGAAATAAAATGAGGGTAATAAAGTTTATTTAAAATTTTTGGCTAAGACAGTGACCTTTATTTGAATTAAGAACGATGTAATCAAGGTCATTATTATAAATATTTATTTTTATTTTTATTATTTATTGCGGAAATGAAAATTGTAGTTTTTTTTTTTTTTGTATGAATCAAATGTTATACTATTAAATAAACATATGAAATAAAGATGAGGCTGAATATAGAGAATATAAAATAAGTAGCCAAGTAGGACAAAGGAAATATATAAACGTGGGAAAATATACTCATACACTTGGCATTCAAACTATTTTAGTTTATATGAAAATTTTTTTTTGTCAGTGAACTTGCAGTGAAATTAAGTGGCGCGAAATTGGTAAATTTTTTTTAAATATTGAAATTTTTATTTCAGTACAAGAATTTTAAATTTTGGATTTAAAATTCGCGGTAAAAAAATTTATTTGAATAATTTTACTGTACAAAAAATTAATTAATTTTTATTGATCCAAGAAAATTAATTTGTCATTAAATCAAATTTTTTTAAAAATTAAACTCTTGGCCAAATAATTTTTTTAAATTAAATAAAAAATTCCCACTTCGTTAATTTTTTTCTGAGTTAGTGAACTTGCAGTGAAATTAAGTGGCGCGAAATTCAATTATTTTTTTCTAAATGCTGAAATTTTTCTCAGTACAAGAAGTTAAAATTTTAGTTTTAAAATTCGCGGCAAAAAATTTAAAATTTGAATAATTTTACTAACTAAAAAAATCGGAATATTTCAGATAAAAAAAAAAATTTTCCTACTTCGTTGATTTTTTTCTGAGTTAGTGAAGTTGCTGTAAAATTAAGTGGCGCGAAATTCGATTTTTTTTTTCTAAATTCTGAAATTTTTCTCAGTACAAGAATTAAAAATTTTAGTTTTAAAATTCGCGGCAAAAAATTTAAAATTTGAATAATTTCATTCCCCAAAAAAAAAATTTCTCCACTTCGTTAATTTTTTTCTGAGTTAGTGAAGTTGCCGTAAAATTAAGTGGCGCGAAATTCGATTTCTTTTTTCTAAATTCTGAAATTTTTCTCAGTACAAGAATTTAAAATTTAAGTTTTAAAATTCGCGGCAAAAAATTAAAAATTTGAATAATTTTATTCCCCAAAAAAAAACTTTTTAGACATAAAATTCTCGGCCAAAAAATTTTTTTTAATTAAAAAAAAAAACTGAATTTCCCAAATAAAAAAAAAATTCCCTACTTCGTTAATTTTTTTCCTGCATACAAAAATCCAATTGCATTAAATCATAAGTAAATTAAAAACTGAGAACTTGAACCAAAAATCCAGAAATTAATTTTTTTTTAACTTCTAAAAAATGATTTCAAAAAAACGGATTAGCCGATAGATAAGAATCCATTATCACATCTGATTATCTGATTAGGTGAAAAAAAAAGTAACGCCGATGTTAAATAATGACATGACAATAAAGCTTAGATTTTATCAGCCGTCAGATTGCACCGATAACGAACCACACACGGTGTAGTTTAAATCCGAGTTAAGTTTGCGTATAACATAAAATAATATATACGTGGAAACAACTGCAACACTTGATCGATTTGAAAAGTAAACGTTATGTCAACATATGTGATATTCATATGAATAAGGTTTAAATGGATTGTTAAGTTAAGTGGTATTAGTCATACTTAAATCTACTCTACTCCACTCGTACATTACATGTGTATTTTTAACTTTACAAACCTTTTAGCCATTTATCTTAAACACTTGACACCTTTTACTTTTATTTATTTTTTTTCTATACATTACATGTCGCGATTACACGTGACAAATATTGTCACTGATAGTCTGGAGTAAAGATTAAATTTCTTTGTTGTAATTTCAGTTCAAAATGACTCACAAGTTCAGGGAACTTTTATTATTTTTTTTTTTTTCAATAAATTTACGATGGTAAGACTGACTAAAGGTTTAAGTACTCGAGCCTTAATTAAATATTTTTTTTTTTTAATTAAATTAAAGTACTTTTACCGTGGGGCCAAATAATTTATTAACTAAAGGATTTATTTGCCGTGGGTTGATGTTTTATTTTTTAAAAATTAAGTGTTTCGGTTGATCAATAACAGTAGTCAGGGAGGATAAATATATAATATACATATATGGGTATATGTATATAGAGAAGAGTATGAATCGAGTCATAGCGTGTCGTATGAAATATTTTATTTGATGGCCTGGATAAACCTTTGGAACTAAACATTAAATCATATATTGAATAAATGAATACACACTGGAATATAAAGAATTTTGCGGTCCTCTAGTGAGCAGATTAAGTTTTTGGAATTTTTTTCAATAGATTAATTACGAAAAAAAAAAAAAAAAAAAAAATGCACATGTAGAAAATTTAAAAAACTACAAGTGCAATTTTTTTGAATATTTTTTTTTTGAATTTATCTTGAGAAAAAGAATTCAAAAATTATTAGTCGGCTAACTGATGATCCTGAAGTTAGCAGACGATTAAAAAGTTTGGAATTTTTTTTTAAACAGATCAATTACGAAAAAAAAAAAATTAAAAAAATACACTTGTAGAAAATTTTAAAAACTACAAGTGCAATTTTTTTGAATATTTTTTTTTTTGAATTTATCTTAAGAAAAAGAATTCAAAAATTATTAGTCGGGTAATTGATGATCCTGAAGTTAGCAGACGATTAAAAAGTTTGGAATTTTTTTTTCAACAGATAAATTACAAAAAAAAAAAAATTTTTTTAAATGCACATGTAGAAAATTCAAAAAACTACAAGTGCAATTTTTTCAAATATTTTTTTTTTTATAATTTATCGTTTTAAAGAGAATCCAAAAATTATTAGACCGGCTGACTTTGGTATCATCGAATTTCTTGGTGCAAAAAAAATTCATTCGCTCCAAAAAAATTTTTACTTGACCTAAGAAATTTTTTGCATCATAAATTGATAAGAAAAATTTTCTTGAGATGATAAAAAATTTTCTTAATGCAAGAAAATTTTTGCATTCAATTCAAAATGCAAAAAATTTCTTGTGCCAAAAAATTATTTTTTTTTGTGTATGAAAAAAAAAAAACAAATTAATTTTTTATTATTTTTTTCTAGAGCAATGACTTGCAAGGTCAATAATTGATCTCTCAATTATGTAATGTAATTTTTTTTTAAATTTAATTCCATGAATTTAAAATTTTGCTTATTTATTTAAATCAAAGCGAGCAAGGGGTAAATTTAAATCACAAAAAAAATTTTGAATGTTACGTAAATTTAAAATTTTTGCATTTAAAAAATACAAAACTACTTTACTAGTGTGATAAAAATATTTTCTGTGCATTCCATATTATTGCTCCTCATAAATACACTCCATTACAAAAATAATTAAAACTTTTTTTTATCATAAAAAAATATATTTAATCAGATAATTTAACGAACGTTAAATAAATCTTATCGGTTTGTTTAATTTTTATTGTAGTTTGAAAAAAAAAAAAAAAAATTGTGCAAACATTTTTATCTGGTTATTTTGTAAATCATTACTGGTAAAGATTTTTTTTTTACTTACAAGTGATTAGTAATTTATAATTTAATTTTAATTTTATTTTTTATCAAAGTATATATGTATATATTTATTTTGCTACAGAAATAATTCAACTTAAATTTATCTGGGTCAATTTATTATCAAATTTATTTTTTCTTAAAAAAAAAATTGTTATTTTTAGTAAATAAAAATACGATACTGAAGTTAGCCGACTAATAATTTTTGGATGTTCTTTTAGATGGTAAATTTAAAAAAAAAAAAATTTGAAAAAATTGCACCTGTAGTTTGGAAAATTTCCTACATGTGCATTTTTTTAGTTTTTTTTTTTTTGCAATAGATTTGCTAAAAACAGAAATTCAAAATTTTTAAGTCTACTAATTCGAGATACTGAAATTAATCGACTAATAATTTTTGGATTTTTTTTTACACGGTAAATTTAAAAAAAAAAAAATTGGAAAAATTGCACCTGTAGTTTGGAAAATTTCCTACATGTGCATTTTTTTAGTTTTTTTTTTTTTGCAATAGATTTGCTGAAAACAGAAATCCAAAATTTTTAAGTCTACTAATTCGAGATACTGAAATTAATCGACTAATAATTTTTGGATTTTTTTTTACACGGTAAATTTAAAAAAAAAAAAATTGGGAAAGTTGCACCTGTAGTTTGGAAAATTTCCTACATGTGCATTTTTTTAGTTTTTTTTTTTTTGCAATAGATTTGCTAAAAACAGAAATTCAAAATTTTTAAGTCTACTAATTCGAGATACTGAAATTAATCGACTAATAATTTTTGGATTTTTTTTTACACGGTAAATTTAAAAAAAAAAAAATTGGAAAAATTGCACCTGTAGTTTGGAAAATTTCCTACATGTGCATTTTTTTATTTTTTTTTTTTTTGCAATTGATTTGTAGAAAACAGAAATCCAAAATTTTTAAGTCTACTAATTCGAGATACTGAAATTAACCGACTAATAATTTTTGGATTTTCTTTTAGATGGTAAATTTAAAAAAAAAAAAAATTTGGAAAAATTGCACCTGTAGTTTGGAAAATTTCCTACATGTGCATTTTTTTAGTTTTTTTTTTTTTGCAATCGATTTGCTGAAAACAGAAATCCAAAATTTTTAAGTCTACTAATTCGAGATACGGAAATTAATCGACTAATAATTTTTGGATTTTCTTTTAGACGATAAATTTAAAAAAAAAAAAATTTGGAAAAATTGCACTTGTAGATTTTTAAATTTCCTACATGTGCATTTTTTTAGTTTTATTTTTTTTGCAAATTCGTTGAAAAAAAAAAAATTCTAAAATTTTAGAATTGTCTGCTAACTTCACAATCATATAAAAATTGACTTGTAATTAAATAAAAAAATTTATATTAATAAAAATAATAAAAAAAGGTTCTGACTGTAGCTTTGCAATATCTCATAAAACAAAAAAATATGTAATAATAATAAAAAAAAAAAAAAAAATAAAAAATAAAACGTTCGCATACGTGTCTGTGATAATAAGTTTTAATTTGTGTTCATGGTAAAACTCGTTATTATAGTTAAATAAAAAATAAAAAAAAATGAATAAATATGAATGATATGAAAATATGACACCTGATGCTGAATGCTATGTAAAAAAAAAAAATATTACTATTATTACGATAATAATAATAATTGATAGGTGTAATAAGTAACAATGTATTATGTAATATATATAATATATATAATATGAAGAAAAAAAATTTTGAGATTCCAAAAGTGACGTGTGTTGATTCGTTTATTGAATAAAATTGTATGAGTGATTTAATAATTATTGTAAGCCACTAAAAAAATGAAAAAAAAAGTAAACTATTGATGAGTAATAAAAATTCATCTATAAATCAATTCTTTGTTAATTATTTACCTTTTTTAATACATTTATTTTTTAGGGTAGGGCATGATGAGAAATTAGACAGAAAAAATCAAAAAAAAAAATCCTTATTTGAAAAAAATTTTTTTTCGCGCCAAAAAAAATTTAATTCGTAGTTCAAAAAATTTCATGGAGCGAGTAAAAGTTTTTAGTGGAATCTATGAAAATATATATATTTACATGTATACATATATGTATATTAGACTGATTCAAAAAAATCGACTAATTTTTTTTTTCTTCATTATATCGAAATTTTCACATTTTTTAAATTTTTTGACGCAACCATCAACTTTATCCGAAAATTTTAGAGGACATTTTTTGTAGAGCATTTTATTTCCTACAACTTATCTCAGAGAAAATTTTCGATATTTCTCATAAGTCGTAAGTTATTCGCAATTAACTGAAAATTTAATATAATTAATTTTAAGCAACAAAATTTAGATTATTTAAGAAAATTTTCAGTTAATTGCAAATAACATACGACTTAAGTGAAATATCGAAAATTTTCTCTGAGATAAGTTGTAGGAAATAAAATGCTCTACAAAAAATGTCCTCTAAAATTTTCGTATAAAGTTGATGGTTGCGTCAAAAAATTTAAAAAATGTGAAAATTTATCGTCAATCTAATTTTAACTTCGAATTACTTTTGAAGAAATAAAAATATCGAAAAATTATAAGAGACTTTTTTTGTAGAGCGTCAAATTTCCCATAAGATTATGTCTTGAACATTCAAAAGTATTGGTTCCACCGAGAGCTACAAAATTCCAAAGCTTAAAAAATAAATTTTCCCACGTTATTTAAACGGGAAATAGAAAATCGCGATGCGGCAGTTGTTAATATTAATATTAAGAGCTCAAACTTTCGCAGTATTTTTTTTTCGTCATTTCCAACAATATTTTCGATATAATGAAGAAAAAAAAATTAGTCGATTTCTTTGAATCAGTCTAATATTTATATGTATACATATATGTATATAGAAGCTAAGACTTGAATTAATATAACAAGGGAATTATACATACGGATTTAATACTTCCTTTTAAAATCACCGAGTGGCCATTGACGTTAATAAAAATTAGCATTTCAAATTTAATTGTAATAATTTAATGCGCGCGCTCTATTGTAAAATTAAATTTATGTATGTTATAGAATCCAACCCCGGTGGATTTTAAATTCCGAAAAATTTCCACCAGGAAAACGCTTAGAAAAATTTAATTTAAAAAAAAAAAAATACCGCGGCCTGGATTCGAACCAGGGACCTTCAAGTTGCCGGTGACTTCCGTGACCTTGGCGGACCGTATTCTCCACCGTCCATCTTACGGCTTTAAATAAATTAATATTTTATGTATATATATACTATAGCAAACGTAATCATACCATTGGACAATCTTTGGAAGCTTTCCTTCCAAAGATGACTTCTATATGAGGTTTGAAGACCACGGAAACCGTCACTGTCTTGACGCCTTAGACCGCTCGGCCACCGCGGACTTGGAAAACTCGAAAACTTAAATATCTATTTGAGTTTTCGCGTAACTATAGAGTGTTTATTACCGGCAAAGAAATCCATTCTACCGACAAGACTTTAATTTTTCCCATTTTACGGAGCTTCAAAAAAATTCAAATATTCAAATTTGAATTTCTGATACCGCCAATTATCGATGGTACTACTGATGTATGATTTTAATACGTCATATGAGTGACGAAATATTTCAGCAATGAGTAATAAAAAATATATACGTCATTGGGAAAATAATCGACAGGAACTTGGAAGTTGGATGCGCCTATAGGTCATGCAAGGTCACGTAAATAAGAGGTGAGTAGTGCAAACAGCTGCTTCGATCCATTCTTGCTCGAGTATTGCAATGTTCAAGGTATGAGGTATGTACATACATATAAATTTATATACACATATACAAGTATGTCCTATAGGCTGGACTTAAATCTGGGACAATTATGCGGCAAATATGTCAGGTACAATGCGCTTGTTATTTTTCTAAATTTAAATGTCATTTTATTTCTGCTCATATTTTTGATTAATAAAAAAAATTCAGTATATCGAATTATCGAATACCAATTATCAAAATCAATGAATCGATTATTAAATTTCGATATAAAAATTAGAAAATTTGTCAATTAAAATTAAAAGGTCAGTAGAGGGGGATAGCCACTGAGGATCGAAAAAATAGGTGATTTTCGGGAATTTTTTTGACTGGAATAATAAAGGAATTTGGGGATCGGGTTTTTTTTGTTTTATAAAGTATACATTGAAGATAATTCTCATAAATTTTCATTTAAAAATATCATGTTGTTACAAAGTTATAAGCATTTTTGTGGAGCAACAAAAAAATTTCCCCCACCACGGTGTCATCTCTAACTCAAAAACGGATTATCAGAAACAAAAAAACCAAACGGCGTTGTAATCTGTATGCATGTGGTTATCGTTGCACATAGGGGATTTTGAAAATTTTGATTTGAAAAAAAATGGCGACATATTAAAAATTTTTTCGTTATTTTTTATCATTTTTTTGGATTCAAACAGCCCTAAAAAATCTTAAAAATCAAAATTTTCAAAATCCCCTACGTGCAACTTTAGCTACTGAATAGACGAATACGGCAAAAAAAAAAGTTGCGAATCGGTTGATATTTATGCAAATTACAGATGCCACCAGTTCAAAAAAAGTAGTTTCGAGAAAAATGCGTTTAAAGTTTTTAGTCGATGCAGCGGTCAGTTGACGCGCTGTCCCAAAAATGACTATAACTTTAAAAATATTCGGAATTTTCATATAAAACTTCAGATACATATTTTTGAACATATACACTTTGATTTGATAAAAAAAAAAAAATTTTTTTTTTTGAAATTTCAGTGGCTATCCCCCTTCATAAAATCGTATTAAAAATTTTCAAAAAAATAATTAATAAAAGTATCAAAAATGTAATGAACGATATATTTTTGACTCAAAGTCCGTGGCCTAAATCTGTGCCTTCTAGGATTGGTACTCTCGTATGATGAAAAATCGATTTCCTTCTTGATACGTCACGCCCAGTAGTACAATCTCCGTTTACTTTTTCTATACATCCATCTATACATTTACAAACACCCACACATATAAATATATATATACATATATTTATATATTATTTTTTATTCTTTTGTGCACGTATGCCTACGGAATTTTAAACAACCGGCATTGATGTGTTTTAACATTTATCTTTTTTTACTTCTTTATATTTTATTTCCCTCTTTTTTTATCTTCTACTTCTTAAACTGAAAAATTGGTCTAAAAATAGGCTTCGAAAATTTACATCTCTCTTTTATCCGCCAAAAATATTAAAATTCTAATAAAAATAATCAGACTCGTTAAAAATTAAATAAATATACTTTTGTTCCCGTGTAACAGCTTGTGATTTAATAAAATTTATATAAACCAGTGAGAATCACTGAAATGAAAAATAAGTGAGAGTAGTTACGCTTGAAATAAGTTACATATAGTCTATTTATTTATAATTTTTAAAAATAAACCGCGAAAAATTTTCCACGTAAAGACGGCTTAAAATTTACTGCCAAGGGGACTTTGTTTTGACATTAAATTTAAAATCTCGATGGGTTAAAATTTGAAGTAAAATTCACACTCCGAAATTCCGGTGAAAAAAAAGAATTTCCTATTTATTCCACTTGCAGATCAATTTTTTTTTAAACTACAGAATTTCGAGTGTAGATTCAAATAAAATCCATGAGATTTTTTTTTCGAATCCATTCACTCCAAAAAAAAATAATAAACCGTATGAAAAAATATATAAAATCATATATTTTTGCAATTAAAAATATATGATATATCATAAAAAAATATATAGATATTTTGGCGGATTTAATATAAAATTATATGCAGTAGTAAATATATGTATTCCATATATTTCTTATATATTTTTTATATTGAGCTATATATATATGTATACATCTGCATTTACTCTATAATATATTGTATTGATATATTTTCTTATATTAGAAAAATATATAATTTTTATATGATATGAAATATATGCCATCATATATGTATTTTTTTCGAATGCATTCACTCCAAAAAAAAATAATAAACCGTATGAAAAAATATATAAAATCATATATTTTTGCAATAAAAAATATATGATATATCATAAAAAAATATATAGATATTTTGGCCGATTTAATATAAAATTATATACAGTAGTAAATATATGTATTCCATATATTTCTTATATATTTTTTATATTGAGCTATATATATATATATATACATCTGCATTTACTCTATAATATATTGTATTGATATATTTTTTTTTATATAAGAAAAATATAAAATTTTTATATGATATGAAATATATGCCATCATATATGTATTTTTCAAATATGATAGACATATATATTTTTTATATATGATAAAAATATATTTTTCGTATATGATACACATATATATTTTATATATCCTAAACATATACGGATTCATATATAATGAATATTATATTTTTTAGTATAAAAAAAAATATATCACATATATTTTCTGATATTTATCATATATTTTGACTATATATGTTATTTTCCTACGGGAATAAACTGATAGAGAAATCTAGTGGGTGAGAGTTAAAAAAAAAAAAAGTATTGTAACATAAAACAAGTAGATGTACTGCAGACTGCAGTGTAGTTAAACAGGTGGACAAATAGCAAGTGCGTTAATTACAGTACCTCGGCGAGGGCAAAGTATTATATACAAGTAGAAAAGCCGCATAATACCCAGGCCGAACCACCGTCCTTGGTTACGGAATGTTTACGACAACATTTGTCGTATTATATGTATGTTTTCTCGTTATATTCATACATTCTCTTTACACTATATACTATATATACTGTTCAAATTAATCTACTGTATATTGTAGTTTAATGTTTTGTCGTGCGACATGTTCTGTGATTATGCTGATTTTAATTACAAGTCAAACGATATTACATCGTCCGCGATCCATTTTTTTGAATACTCGATTAATCATTTTTTCAAAAGTTATTTCTGAGCGTGAAATTTTTCTAGTCTTTTATCTCACGTTCTCTCAGAGTGTTTACACGTCGGTTAAATAAATGGGATCGCATTATTTTTAGTTTAATAATCAGTAGGGACAGATTTTTGCCTCAATTTTGAAATTAATGGTTGCTATGTTTGATATTACGCCGAAAATATTGGTCTTATAAAAAAAGTTTTGAAACAAAAGTTACAGGAAATTTAATTTTACAAAAAAAATGTCTCTTATGATTTTTTTATACGACCAATATTTTTACCGTAATTACAAATTAAGATTCATAATGAATGATTACAATTTTTGATAATTATGAAATCTTAATTTTGAAATTACGGTGAAAATATTGGTCGTACAAAAAAATTTTTGAAACAAAAGTTACAGGAAATTTAATTTTACAAAAAAAATGTTTCTTATGATTTTTTTATACGACCAATATTTTTATCGTAATTACAAAATTAAGATTCATAATGAATGATTCAAATTTTTGATAATTATGGAAATCTTAATTTTGAAATTACGGTGAAAATATTGGTCGCATAAAAAACGTTTTGAAACAAAAGTTACAGGAAATTTAATTTTACAAAAAAAATGTCTCTTATGATTTTTTATACTACCAATATTTTTACCGTAATTACAAAATTAAGATTCATAATAAATGATTTAAATTTTTGATAATTATGGAAATCTTAATTTTGAAATTACGATGAAAATATTGGTCGTATAAAAAAAGTTTTGAAACAAAAGTTACAGGAAATTTAATTTTACAAAAAAAATGTCTCTTATGATTTTTTAATACGACCAATATTTTTACCGTAATTACAAAATTAAGATTCATAATGAATGATTCAAATTTTTGATAATTATGGAAATCTTAATTTTGAAATTACGGCTTTCTTATTAGTCCTAAAAAAAAATTATAAGAGACATTTTTTTTAGAAAATTAAATATCCTGTAACTATTGTTTGAAAATTTTTTTTATACGACCAATATTTCCGCCGTAATATCAAAAATTTGACAGCATTAATTATCAATTATTATTTTTAAATCGAAGTTAAAATTCCGGCTCTAATAATCAGTTTCTTTGAATTTTTTTAAAAATCATATCATATCAAATTTTTAGAATACACGTTTTTAAATTTAAACATATACAATAGTTGGAATTCATTAATAAATTATATTCTATCTTCCGGTTGTTTTTATTATTTAAATTTAAAATTAAATAAATATTTGATAACAAAATTGAGGAATTTTTTTTATCGCTGCTTAAAAAATTAAAAAAACTTCAAAGTCGGAGTTTCAAGTTCTGTTTTTAATTCGAATAAATCAATTAATTTATGTAATTAATATTCATAATGATAATTATATAAAAATGACGTCACGAAAAAATGTTAACAGTTGGATGAACTAAAAGAATTTTTTAATTATGTCATCTACTATATGAATCACTGATTAACACCGACTTACGAACTGTCATATTATATACTTGTATCTATATATATAATATATATATAAACATATAATGTTGCAAAAAGTCTTGTTACCGCGACCCGACAAACGAAACCTCGATAACTTTTAATACTACAAAGAAAAAGAGAGATCTACAAATACATATGTAAATATATGTACATAAAAAAATATACATATATATTTTTGTACATAAAACTAGTACCGTAAGCCCTGAAAATAACAATTGAATGTAATGATAATTGTGCACTTGGAAACTAAGTCACAAAAGGTAACAACTTTTAAAATCCACGTGACACCTAGACTGTGGTTGTTAAATTCCCTTCCGATTATACATCCACACAAATATATACATACAGATATATACATACATATATAAGGACAAACAGTGAAACATACCAGATTTTCCAGTTTGTCGAATTTTTTAACAGCAAATTCCGAGGAAATTTTTTTTTAAACTTTAAAGGCGGGAACGAACCGAATTTTCAAATTCAAATTTTATAATTACGGATCTCTATCAAAAAAATATATATGGGAATCCGGCCTAGATTCCTATGTGGGTTCTCGTATGGTTTCCTATAGGAATATCAATTTTTATTCAGATACGCGTATCAATAGACGATGGACATGGAAATTTAGATACCCTATGGAAATTACTTGCATGGAAACCCTGATTTTTATAGGAATTTCCCACAAAGAAATCCATGTACCCGTTCCTTTATGGGAATCCAGATTTACCCATAGTTTCCTACATGAATTCTTATATAAATCTATACCGTGATAGAAATTTTCCGGAATTTTCTCTGAAAAACTCACACAGAAAAAAATAATTTCTGGGCGCAAGAATTTTTTTTTATTATAAATTGAGCACAAAAATTTTCTTTGGACGTGAAAAATTTATTGACTCAAAAAGTTTTTTCTTGCTTTGAGAAAATTCATTTTCTCCGTAAGAAAATTTCTGTTTTCAATTCATAATGGAAAAATTTTCTTGGGGCGAGTAAAAAATTCTTGTGCCAAAAAATCCTTTTTTTCTGTGCAGTTATAAAGTTCTAAAAATTTTTTCCAAAGTTTTAAAGACTTTTCCAGAGTTTTTCAGAGAAAATCCAGAAAAATTTCCACCAGGGTACACTCCTAAAATTAATTCCTATAGATTCCCATGCAATCTCACGTAAATTGGTCTGATAGATTTGAATAATTATGTCACTCGAATGATGAAAATCTTTAAAAAAATTTTCTTTCTCACATTTTTTCCGAAGCTGTGGAAATTTTTGTAATAAAAATTGATTAGTAAATTAAAAGAAAAGCAAAATTTGAAAATTCGGTTACTGCTGCGCAGTCTTCAGTTTAATGCGACTCTACTCTTTTACATATATATATATATATATATATATATATATATACATATGAACATACTAAAATATTGGTATTTAAATTATATAAGAAATTAGTAGACTTAAGGGTCAAATTTCGTTGACGGGAAGTCAAGAATTTTTTATCCCGTCATCGATGACGACGTTTCGGGTTCACGGTCGCTTAAGTCACGAATTGTTTATTAAACAATTTGGGTGGCCCACATCGACAGGCCTTGAGACCGGGATATCACAGTCATTCTTTAATTCGTTGTTCAAGTCATGCGTTCCCGGAAAATAATTTTGTTTATTTCCTCAATAGAAAATGTCACTTTCCTCATAAAAAGCGTAGGAACTTTTGAAAATAGATTTTAATTACGAGCGCATATTTAAAGTCGCTCGGCTCGGAGACGTCAAAAACAGAGAGAAGTTCAAGGAAAGAGTTAATAAAGATGACATCAAAAAATTTATGCAGAGGATTCTACAGACAATCGAAACGAAAATTTCTAGGACCATATAAATTTTTTTATTTATAAATTAAGAGGAAATGATAAACATATTTATATATATCAGACAGAGATATGAATCATTGAAATTTATAAAACTTCGTAACGGAGAATTAAATGAGTCATGAGGAAGATAATTTTGTTTGTTAGAGATTAAAATTTTTTTTTTTTATTTGAAATTAAATATTTATAATATTAATTAATTGATATTATTAATTATTAATTGTAATTAAAACTCAAAATTAAAAAAAAAATTAATCACAAAATAATTATTTGTTACCGTAAAAAAAATTATGTGTGAATGTACTCTCTAAACATGAATTAGTGGAAATTTCATTAATTACGTTAGTGAAGCAGTATTCACTTCATAATCAGTGTATTTAAATAACAAAGTAGTGAATTCTCACTAATAAATTTAGTACTATAATTTTCACTAGCAAATTAGTGATTTTCACTACTGAACTAGCGATATTTTCATAATTTCTACAAGTCAAACTGTTATTCACTTCTTAATTTATGAATTTCACAATTTCACTAGTAACTTTAACTAGCAAATAATTAAATATTTTACTAGATATAAATATAATTAATAATTATGGTGCTATTTTTAAAAATTTTAATAAAAAACTTTCAAAATAAAAAAAAATAGAAGTACAGAACAATTATATATTTATATGAAGAGTACGTCAATCATAACATCACGGATTTTTTATTTCTTCATCAGTTATTGTTTGGTATCATAACGAATATACTATTTACACTCACGCGATCACATGCGCAGGTCAGCGCAGTGGATCGCATCAAAGACTTTGAATCGGAAGGACGCAGGTTCGAGCCCAGCAGCCACCGGGATTTTTTCATCAATCAAAATCATGTATACTTCCTCTAAGTAATGATTCTAATACATTAATCACATTTCGGATCTAATTACAAGTGTCTTATATTTTTTTTCGCGATATAATATTTTTTTTCACCGATGAAATCAGTGGATTCCCATATTCACTTTTAAATTTAGTGGATTCTCATATTCACTTATCAAATCAGTGAATTCCAATATTGACATATTCATTTAGTGAATATTCACTAATTCTGCGTGGTACAATTGTAGCATTGACAATTAGTGAATATTCACTTTAAATTAGTGAAAAATCACTAATTCATGTTTAGAGACTAGCGGATATCAGATAAATTTAAAATTATAAATAAATAGAGTAAATAATTTTTAAAAATTGCACTTATTAATTTTGAAATTTTTTAAATGCGCATTTTTTTCAAATTTTATTTTATTAATTATTTACTCTATTTAATTATAATTTTAAATTTGTCCGATATCTGATACATTCACTTATAAAAAAATTACTCAATATTTTGAATTTTTAGAAAAAAAACACAAAAAATTTTGTAATAATTGAAACTATTTTTCAATGTCAAAATTGTCATTTCTGTCATGACACTATAAGATTATTTTAAAAAATATGAAATTTTCCGCAATGCGCAATTGTCATATATTTTCATAAATGTAAGCATATGTTTTATATATCTACCTGTTATTTATTATTATTATTTATCAAGAAAACAATGAAAATTTTATTTATGACTTGTGAATTTAAACGCTAATATATATATCATATATTTAAGAGAGTATGTGAAATGAAAAAAGAAAAAAAACCAAATGATGTATGAATTTAAAGCGGAATATACCTGCAGCTAATAGTTTAAATACTTAAAATATGAGTTTGTAACTTTATCGTACGATAATTATAATAAAGTTATCATATAAAATTTATTTACTGCAAAGAAAGAATCATTATTGTTAAATTCGCTCGTGTGTTATTACTCATGTCTCGTATAACTTTATAAGTTTATGAATTATTTATCGGCAATTGTGATAGGTCTATTAAAGCTTCACTTTAATTAGCAGTGATATGAAAAAAAAACCTCGGAAACTTTGTAATGAGAATTTATCCATCAAAAAGTTTTTTTTTTTAATTAATATTAAGCGTATTAACATTTTTGTATTTTAATTTAAACCCCAGTAGCCGATCTGTAGCAAATTGACATCAAAATGATCCACATTTTGATGTCAATTTTTATTATCGCAAGTAAACCTTCGGCTAGCAAAATTTTCTGCTGTCAATTTTACGCCTACTGATTGAAATTAACATCAAAAGGTAACAAAATTTTTTAGCTTCATAATTTATGCTGCCAAATTGACGGCAAAAAGTATCAGAATAAAAAAATTCAAATTAGCTGCATTTGGCGCCAATTTTTAAATAATTTTTTATAAAAAAACGAACAGATGTTAATTTGTAGCAAACGTTTGTAGAAAAATAAGAAAAATTGACTTACTGCGAAATTTAATCAGCTGATGGTAGAATGGAGACTCGTGCAATTTTAGACATCCAAGGAACCGCTTGATCATGAATTGCGCAATTGTTCAATTAAAGTAAATTATATGAATGTTATACTTAAAATATTCTAATTATAGAGAAATAAAAATGAATATTCTGTTGTTTATGGATATGGGAATATTTAATGAGTGGTAGAAAATTCTCACAAGTCCTTGAAGCCTGCTGCGAAAATGCCGAATATGTACTTCTGTGGTCAGTCTCTTGAAATGGAAACAGTTCCAACTGAGAGAGACAGATGACGACTCGTGCTCTTTCTCTTACGGGCAACGAACTCCTGCGCATCTTTTCTACGCACGCAGATTATAGAATTCCATTGGTCGCTTTCTTTGGAAATTTTTTTTTGCGCAGGCGCAAACTTTTGAGCGCCAATATTTAAAAAAAGAAATTTTCATCCCTTATAATTTAGCTCGAAATTGACAGCAACTTTTCAAGTGAATTTGCATTCTAATTCGGGTAGTAAATTTACGTCAAATTGTACAGCAAGTTGTATACAAATTGTTGTCAAAAACGGAAAAGTTCGAAGTTTTACATTTGAAGGAAAATTTAAGGAAAATTTTGTGAAGTAAACTCTGCTATTAGGGATAAAACTTGATTAAGATTTTTCCAGATTTCCAGATTTTTCCACACAAGATCTGCTTTTCTGTGCATTTTCTATGTGTTTTCTATAGATTTTCTTAGATCGCGATCTTGGTTAAAATCACGGCCTCGATGGTAATAAAATTCCAACGAATGATTGTACAGTGAAAGATAAATTTTCTTTTTCCACAAGTCAGTACCCTGATAGCCAGAGTTTCTGATCAAAAAGTTGGTGTACATGAGTTGCGACCAACTTGACGACAAGTTGTCGACAACTTACAGTTCGTGTAACTGTTGACTACAAATTGGCCACAAGTTGCTCAGAAACTTGGCGACAATCTGTTGCTGCAATCTGTCGCCAAGTTGACCGCAAAAGTTGGCATCCATAAGTTGACAGCAACTTTCCGAGACACTTGTCAACAATTTTCAGCTTGTGTAACTGTTGACTACAAATTAGCCTCAAGTTGATCAGAAACTTGGCGACAATCTACTGCCGCCAAGTTGACCGCAAAAGTTGGCACCCATAAGTTGACAGCAACGTTCCGATAAACTTGTCAACAATTTTCAGCTTGTGTAACTGTTGACTACAAATTAGCCACAAGTTGCTCAGAAACTTGTCGTCAGGTTGCCGCCAAGTTGGCTATCAGGGTAGGTCCAGATTTCCTATGGATTTTAAAATCTATTTACGCGGCAATATTTAAAAATAAATTTAAAATAATTTAAATCTAAATTAAACATTTATTTTACATGTTACATTTTTATAACATTAAATTATCACTCTTATAACATTTTGTTTTAAATTTAACTTTTAAAAAACTAAAGTTGAATTTTTTCATTATCAATTATGCGAAATATATTTTTGGTGATACAATTGGCTAATAATAATAATAATAACATACGCTTACTTATTCATTCTTAATCTCAAATAATGATAAAAAAAAATACGTTATAAAAAATACAGGTTTCTTTACTATTTTACTAAATAATCAGCCAACATTCCGCTTAATTTAATATCGATTACTAAAACAGTAGTCTAATTAAATCGATTAATTAACGCAATAAATAATGAGAGTAAAATACTTTTAAGAAACCGCCGGCAAATTAAAGTAAAACAATTGCTAGCAATAGTTATATTTTTATAAATATTTGTTCGTTGTAATTGTTTAATTAAACATGTTCTCGCTTACGTGAAATTAATTAAATTCAAACTTAATTACTAATTAAATACCGTTTAATAATTTCTCATTAATCTCCAGTTAACGATTTTAAAAATACCGCGAATTTTTAAATCCCGATCATAAATTCTACCATATGACAATTATATATATATATTTTATATATATTATCATACTTTTGTAATTTTTTCCGAGCAAAGAGAGCGTTTTTCAAAAATTTTAAATCACGTAATTTTTCATTACAATAAATAATTAAATATTTAAATATTTACATGATAACTTTACGTATCTTAAAATAAAATCTAATTTAAGAAAAATGTCATAGCTAAAGAATAATAAAATCTAGAGCCTTTAGTCGCGTTTATCACAGAAACTGATTAAATAAATATCAACATAATTATCCAAAAATTTTAATTAATTATCAAGAGCATTCTCAGCCAGTACCCCCTCGACTTTTTAAAAATTTTTTACCTTTAAATGGTATCGTCAAATTTTTTGCTGCGAGCAGCTACCGGTCTGGGAGGCAGCTACTCAATTTAACTCATTTTCTGTCTAAATCTGCTGTGGTTTTTACATCAGAAAATAAGATGTATATATAAAAAATGCCCGGCAGATTTAAACAAAAAATTACGGAGTTTAATTGAGTAGCGGCCTGCCAGACTGGTAGCTGCGCGCAGAGAAAAAAATTGACGATATCCTTCGAAGGTTAAATATTTCGCTGCGCGCAGCTACCACCTTGGCAGGCAGCTACTCAATTAATCTCCTTAATTGTCTGTCTAAATCTGCTGTGGTTTTTACATCAGAAAATAAGCTGTATATATAAAAAATGCCCAGCAGATTTAAACGAAAAATTACGGAGTTTAATTAAGTAGCGGCCTGCCAGGCTGGTAGCTGCGCGCAGAGAAAATTTAGACGATTATGAAGGTTAAATATTTCGCTGCGCGCAGTTACTACCCTGGCAGGCTGCTATTCTATTTAACTCCTTAATTTTCTGTTTAAATCCGCCGGGAACTTTTTAAATATACGACTTATTGTCTGATGTAAAAAAACAGCAGATTTAAACAAAAAATTACTGAGATTGAGTAGCAGCCTACCAGGATGTAGCTTCACGCCGAGAAAATTTTAACGATATTCTTTGAAGGTTAAATATTTCGCCGCGCGCAGCTACCAGCTTAGCAGGCAGCTACTCAATTTAACTTCTTAATTTTCTGTCTAAATCTGCTGTAGTTTTTACATCAGAAAATAAACTGTATATAAAAAAAATACCCAGCAGATTTAAACGCAAAAATACGGAGTTTAATTGAGTAGCGGCCTGCCAGGATGTAGCTTCACGCAGAGAAAATTTTAACGATATGAAGGTTAAATATTTCGCTTTGCGCAGCTACCAGCTTGGCAGGCCGCTACTCAATTTAACTCCATAACTCGTGTTAAAAAAACAGAATAAAAATTTTGACGGTTGATTCAAGTTTTTAAAAAAGTGTGGAGGGGTCAGAATGCCTTAATTAAAACCTCACGCTGATTACTGTATACTTAAACAACTTAATTAATTAAGTTAATAATTATTTGATTTTGTTCGATAATTATCTCACACTATCCAATAAGAAAGAAGCCGCTAATTCCACATCATACTCCGTTTGTTTCAAAGCAGCCTCGCATTGTTGTCTGCTTGCTAAACCTAACCTTCAAAAAAACAAACAAACAAACCATTAGTACCCTAAACAATAAACAAACATAAAAGTAATTAAAATTAAGTACCTAGACAACGACTCGACTTTTGCTTGCCGGTCTTTAAGTATTTGTTTAGCAGCCTGGTTGGTGTCCCACCCAGTGGCTTGCAGTGCTGCCAATATCTCTTTCTGCGAAGCGTCACCTGCATCTTTTTGTACTTTCATAACTTTACTGGCACGAAATTCGTCATTAAGTGACATGACCAGTTGCTGAGACGCGCCAGTCAATGGAGGACTGACACCAGAAGGATACGCTGATGTCGAAGGAGCCAACTGGGTATTGACAACAGTCTCGTTCATCAATGGAAGTAAACTACGGGCACTAGTCGGTCCACCAGCAGCCGTGCCCGTATTTGGGACAGCAGCAGGTCCTGGAGATCTTGTCGGTGTGAACTGGATCAAATTGGCCTGGACATTTGACTTGAATCCATTCTGTCCTTTCATTGGACTCCATGCAGGCGGCGGGTTGTAGACTGGCGGCTGCTTCAAACTCGGGCTGAAATCAAACGGGTGATCTTGCACCTGCGTACCGTAATTACGCGGCAATGTTTGACTGTGATTCAGCATAACGCTGCTATTAGCAGAACTGTTGTTGATATTTATGTTAGCATTTGAATTTATCGTCTGCTGCTGCTGGTTCCTCAGAATACTTTGCTGGACAGTCTTATTGTAGAGAGTATTGAATTCACTTTGCGATAATTTATCTAAATTTGGCACAGTTTCGCGTAGTTCCGCGTAAACTTTTTCCGACAACACAGCGCCCGTTGGTACATTCGATGGTCTAGGTGGCGCTGACCGGGTCGGCTGTAAGTCATTTTGTACTTGGGTCAAAGAAGGCAAATTGTAGTTGTGGTTTTGATGATTACTTGCATAATTTTGACGCAAATTTGAGGATGTGCTTTGATAATTATCAAATTTATTCTGCGCGGGTGCTATTTGAAGTAAATTTGAAGACTGGTATCCAGACACTCGGTCCTGATAAATATTTTGATTTGACGGGGAGTAAATTTGTTGCTGCGGTGACTGGGCGCGCTGCCACATTTGGCCGATGATCATTTCCGTTGAGGTTTCGCAGACGTTATTACCGGGTAGTGTCTGGCTGGAGTAACTCTGACTCACTGGTCTGACATTTACGTTCTTAGTCGGCCATGAGTTCTGCACCTTGACGGGCAAATTTGCGCTGGCGATCGAGCCTCCAGAGCTGGACTGGGGAGAGCGTTTAGATTGCGGGGGCGGACGCAATTTCACTTGAAGATCATTTGAATTTTTGCAGACTTCTTTAGCTCCGAGATGTTTCTCCAGCTCTGCTAAAAATGCGGGGTCGAGTTTTTTCGACTGCGAGTTCTCGGCCTGGGCGGTTTCGATGGTCAGCTCGCTCATGGTCTGGGCGAGGTCGTGGTTTGATTTGGGCTTCGATGGACTTTCGTTTGGTCCCACGGACGGAGGCGTTGGAGGCAGACCAGTTCCAGGTCCAGGTCCAGTTCCAGGTCCAGTTGGACGGACGTTGGCATACTGCTGGTCTGGTAGATCTTCTGGCCAACTGGGACTGGGTATCGTGGGACTCTTGTCTATTTCGCTGTAGTGTTCTCTGGGTAGAACGTCATCGTCAGGTAAATTGACATTCAAATTTGTGTTCTCACTTCTGATGTCTTTGTTGAGATTTATTGAGTACTGATTTATTTTATTGCTCGAGTATTGGGACTGACTGTTGTCCTGGGAGACGTTCATGTAGGACTGGGACTGGGACTGCTGGATACTGGAGTCCGGAACGTGGCTGTAGTAACGCGAGGGCTGGTTTAAAAAAACTCTCGAAGTGTCAAAGGGATCTTGGGATGAATTGCCAGGAAAATTTTCGTACGTCCGTGGATCCTGGTCTTGTTCAGCCGCTGCATCAATCGGCTCATCTAGAATATTAATGACCCGGCGACAGGACTCTGATCTCAGTCCAGTGGCATTCAGTGCCAATTCTTCGGGCGATAAATCAATCAGACTGCCTTCTTGTGAATTAGCAGCAGTATTTAAAGTTTTAACTGGACTAGAACGTAAATCATTTTGAAATCTCGTGTAATTAAACTGCTTGCGTGACCGCGCTGCGCTGTGGGTAAATTTTTTCTTGTCTATAACTCCGACTACATCTGGCGGCTCCATGGGGTTCCGGAGATAGACGTCGTCAATAAACTGAGGGCTGCCCCAGCTTTTGCCAAACGGCGCTCCGTGTCCCGTATGAATGAATGAGTTTTCCAGCGGCTTGCTGATGTCCTCAGGCTGCTTGCGACGCATCGGGTCAACAAGACACCGCGGAAATAAAGCGACTTGAAATGTCCGCTGATTTTGTCCCTTCCACCAGTAGTTTTCAGGCCTGCCGTCAATAATAACGATCTGGTCGCCCTGCTCGATGTTCATTTTGTCCGGTTCGTCGAAACGATTGAGCGCCTTCATAACGGGCGGCACCATCCCGGTCAGTGACTCGCGTAATGATGAAAAACTTGGTCTTTCAGCGGGATCACGTGACCAGCAGCGTAACATGAGCTGGTAAATTGCTGGTGGACTTGCTTCTGGTTCATACAGACGTTCACCCTCGCGGTCTATTTTTCTCAGTATCTCCGAGCCATTTAAACCAACCCACGGCTCTTCTCCGAAGGTCATCATTTCCCAGAGAGTTACACCGAACATCCAGACATCCGATGCGTGACTAAACTGACGGGATTTCAATGACTCGGGTGCGCACCAGGGGAAAGGCACTTTTTTGTGCTCCGTCATGACGTAACAGTCTTCTTGCTGAGGCAACGCGCGCATCAGCCCAAAGTCTCCTATTTTTATTTTGTCAACGGAGCTCAGCAGGACGTTGCGACAAGCGAGATCCCGGTGGAGAAAACGTTTGGCTTCCAGATAGGCCATTCCAGTGGCGACTTGAAGCGCGTAATCGCACATCGTCAGCACCAGGATGTGCCCGCACTGTTTGCGGAGGTAATCAAGCAGCGCGCCGAGGGGGGCCAGCTCCGTTACCATCATCATGGGCTGGGACAGCACTACGCCGTACAGACGAATCAGGTTGTGGTGGTCCAGAGTGTGCATCGCTTGGACTTCCGACACAAAGTCTTCGATGACACTCGGCTGAGTGAGTGCGTCTGCTTTGAGAACTTTCACAGCAACAGGAAGCACCCGACCAGTAGGTGACGTCCACTCGCCGCGACGTACGACTCCGAAACTACCGTCGCCCAACTTGACGGACAACGTGACGTCTTTGTCTTGGATCAGACAAGTCAGCAGAGAAGTTTCCACTGCCTGCGATGATCTTTTGCTCGTCTTCCCGCTGCTTCCCGGTCGTATTTTGGTTATCAAATTTTTTTTCTTCTGCGCAGCCCGTTTTTTTTTGACGACGTCCATCAGTCGGCGTATCCCCGGCTTACCGAGTCCTATTTTTTCCAAGTCTTCAGACTGCACATAATCAAAATGATGAAGTCGCGTTACTTGAAGATCGTCACGTATGCGGGTGTAAAATTGCGAGAGTTGAACATCACGCAGCAGCTCCAGCAGCCACTCAGTTCCTTCGTCTTCGGCCATTATTTTATTTTATTGTTCTGAAATAAAAAATGATAAATTATTTAATCATGATAAATTATTTAATTCAAAATCACTTTACCGCCGGAAATTAAATAATTCACTGGCATCTTTGGTGAATTTATTTTTATTAACTTACCGATATTATTTATATTTATTTATTTATTACGTCATTACTCGTCATTTAGATTCAACAAGTGATTCAATAAATATTCCATGGACAATGTCCACCATCACTTTTTTTATCTCAGCAAATTGTCCTCGATTATTTACTTTTTTTTTTTTTTTTAAATAATAATAATAATAATAATAATTATGATAATTAATGAATTCTTGGAAACTTAACCTTCATATTTAAAAAAAAAATCATTTCAAATGCAAAGTGAACTGAATTGTCGTACTTTCACCATAGACGTAATTTCTCATCAATTGTTTCAAATATATGACCAAATATGTGCATTTTTTTTTAAAATTAGAAATTTAATTATTTAAAAATTTTAAATATGCGGGCAGAAAATTTCAAAAACTATGGGCGGAATTTTTGAAATTTTTTGGTTATGGTGTAAAAAAAAATCGAAAAAATATTAGACAGGTAATTTGAATTGTGAAAATTTTGAGGAAAATAAAAAAAATTTTTACTTAAAAAAATGAAAATGCCGGAGATTGAAATTATTTTGTCTTCTGTCACGGCACTGAAGCTGGAGCTTGTCAGGATCCAAATGTTTACGCTTTGAAAAATTTATTTGAAATTTTTAAAACCAGGTCATATTTAATTTTAATTATTATTATTATTATTATTATTTAAATAATTATTATTTAAATTACTGAACACTTTTTACTGAGACGAGTAAAATAATGAAAATGAACCGAAGCACAAATTTATCTGATCAGATATTGAATCTGCAATCGTAATTTTTATCTCCATTTTGAGTTATTTTTTTTGCAATTTTATATATATATATATATATATATATATGTGTATTTAATGTCACTTGTTTGTGGTTTATATACATTTACTTTACGTTACATTGCATGCAGAGATTTGTTGCAACCCACCGCCAGATTAGCAGCCACTGGCTGGTTATTTTTTTTTTTTGCACGCGCGCCCTCTAGTTTGAAACTAAATTTAAATTTTGTAACTAGAAATTATTAGGTCAGTGTCAGTACTTACTGAGTGTACGAAGAAATTTAAAAAAACTTTCAATTAACGCAATAAATTACTGGTACTCAAATTCAAAAATTTAAATTGCGCGCCAAATTATTAGTAATTCAAAAACAAGTCTTGGATTTAAAAACCGGTGCTCTGGTCAAAATTTATTCAGACTGACATTTTTTATTGGTCGAGGAAAATTAAGGTCCTGATTTATTTTTAATTTAAAAAAAAAAAAAAAATTTTGTAAAGAAGTAAAATTAATTTACTGGTCTAATTGTTAATTAGTATTGAGACTAATTAGTAAGTACTAATTATATATTTTTTTTGTATGATCCTGAAGTTAGCAGACATTTAAAAATTTTTGAATTTTCGTTTTTCAATAAATCAACTGAAAAAAAAATTTAAAAAATATGCACATGTAGAAAATTTAAAAAACTACAGGTGCAATTTTTTCAAATATTTTTTTTTAAATTTTTTATCGTCTAAAAAAAAATCCAAAAATTATCAAACGTCTGCTAACTTCAGTATCATTTTTTTTGTTTATTTAAAAAAATTAATTTTCTACTTTTTAAATTTTTAAATTTTCCCGCGCGCTTCTATTTACTGTCAAACTGAATTTTAAAGTGACAAGCAGACTAACTGTCATTAAAATTAAACTAAAATCTTTATAATTAAAGTATAATTTTTTTTTTTTTTTTAAATTTAAATTAGTAAAAAAAAATTGTAAAAGGCTGAAGATGAAACGCGTAATTAAATTTATTAAATATTTATTTAAATTCATATTAATTATTTATAACAACCTGAATTATTTCCTTCCAATCTCATATATTTAATAATTTTTTTTTTATCAACTTTATTTTTTAATTATATTACAATATAATAATATAATATCATATTTAATTATATTTTAAATCTATTAATAAAATACATAAAAAATAAGTAAATAATAATAAACTAATAGCTAATAATTATCATTTCTCATTAAAATTATAAATTATAATTGTAATTGTTCATTAATTAACTAGGTAAGTAATAAAAAAAAAAAAAAAAAAAAGATTTTTTATGCCGACTGCAGTAAAAAAAAAATACTAAGACAAATACTGGACATAATTAATGTAATTAAAATTAGTTAGTAATTAAATATCCATTAAAATTTATAAATCTCATTACCAAGACATAAATATTTAAATAATAATTTATTTATTATTTTTAATTATTTATTTATTTTTTAATTAGAGTTTTATTTAAATGGAATGTCAAAGAAATTAATTAAAGGCTCGTAATCAGGACACGTGTCGATTAGCACCTTGGAAGTTTAAATTTCAATTATTAATATATATTAGGGTGCTTCATTTCAGAGCAACATTTTTTAAGTGCTTGAGAAAAAAAATTATAGTTCAACACAAAAAAAAATTTTCGCACAAGAAAAAAAATTCTATGTCGATTCCAGACCTGACTCATAAAAAAATTCGATTTTCTCATTTAAATAACACGGGAAAAATTTTTTTTTTAGCTTTAAGTATTGTTAACTCATTAAACAAATCAATAGATCGAATAGACTAATAGATATTTTTGTAGGAAATTGAACGCTCTACAAAAAAGGTCTTTGTCATTTTTCGATAAATCCATCTGTTCAAAAGTTATTGGAGCTCGAAGTAAAGTTGGAGATCTTTTTACTATTCCGGCGAAACTATCAGTCTTATCACAAAATGTTGTAGAATCTTTTTTGTTGACAATTTTATTCTCTACAAATTACTATCAGTAAAATTTTTTCAAATTCCGCATTATTTTCAATTTATTTTAATTTTAATTTCCAGCTCTTAAAAAAGTGGTTTTGCTCGATTTCCAAAGCTCGACATTAAAATGGAAATAACTAGAAAACGATGCGGAATTTGAAAAAACTTTACTGATAATAATTTGTAGAGAATAAAATTGTCAACAAAAAAGATTCTGCAACATTTTGTGATAAGTCTGATAGTTTCGCCGGAATAGTAAAAAGAACTCCAACTTTACTTCGAGCTCCAATAACTTTTTAACAGATGGGTTTATCGAAAAATTATAAGAGACCTTTTTTGTAGAGCGTTCAATTTTCTACAAAAATATGTATTAGTCTATTCGATCTATTGATTTGTTAACGAGTTAAAAATACTCAAAGTTAAAAAAAAAGGGAAATCGATTTTTTCAATGAGCTAGGTCTGTAATTGACATAGAATTTTTTTTTTGCCCTTAAAAAAAAAAAATGTTGCTCTGATACGAAGCACCCTAATATATATATTTATATATATATATATATATATATTTTATTTAACTATTTTATAAACAAAAATTGCTATAAAAAATTTCTATCAAATCGCTTGCATTCTATTAATAAATTTAAATATATATTTATATATTTGTTATTTAATGCCACGGTCGTAAGCGAAATAATAAATTTTCAAATTTTTAAAATATAAAATAATGTATTTTTTTTTTTAGTTTCTAAGTAAACATTTTATTTAAATTTACAGTGATAAATTTATATATATTTTTAGCAATAAATATGTGCTCTAAAAATACACTATTTTATATTTTAATATTTAGAAACATTAATTATCATATATTTTATAATTAATAGACATCGAGAATTTATGACCTTTGGATTAATTTGACATTTAACTGATTTTTAAAACATGACCTAATTTACAAATTTTTACTGGGAATAAAAAAAATTAATTTAAAATTTATAAATTATTTTATTTTTAATTACTAATTAATAGACCTGCATAATTTTTAATTAAATGGTCGATTAATTTTACAAAAAGGTCATTAATTAAAAATTTCTTAAGCTAAACATGAAATCTTATTTTTTTTTTAATTAAAAAAAATTGAGTATTAATTAAATAAATAAAACAAAAATAAAAAGTTCTGTCGTACGACTTACGACTTCCTGGCATTACAAAACACGATGACTATAAAAAATTACTTTTATAATTATCTATAATAAATGATTAATAAATTAATAAATTAATTTAACGGAAGGCAAAACATTTGTTTAAACAATTTTTTACGCGGATTATCTTCAACGTCATCATAATCATTGAAACAATCATTATCATCATTATCATTATCATTGTCATGATCATTATCATTATCATGGATGTCATTAATCGTCGAATTAATATTTATATCATGATACTTAGTTGCTAATTCCTTTATATCAAAAGTGTACGTACAGTCATTACTTTTATCATAACGAAATTGTAATGGCGGCGATAGTCTGTACTGATTATAATTATTGTCATTTTCAATCTCATTATCCTGACCGTTGTATTTTATCATAAATATATTATCCCGCGGATGATGATTATTGTAATTATTTCCTGTATGATTAATGGTAGTGCCGTAATTTAAAGGATAAACGGATTGATATGACGGTAATTTGCAACCAAGTTCTTCAATGTAGCTCTGATGATGCTGATTAAATTGCCGATAATGATACTGGGGGTGGTATTGATGTCGCTGATAATCCTGATCAGGATCATGATGCTGCTCGTAGTAGTCAACGTAATCGCAATCATAGTGGTACTGCTGGAGCTGCTGATGCTCCTGGAGTTTGTGCTGCTGCTGCTGCTGATGATGATGATAATTACGGGTGAGATAATCTTGCTGATAATCTTCTCGATGCTCTCGATTATTTGGTGGCTCATGTCACACGCAGTCTTCGAGAGACATCAGCAAGGGATTTACGTACTCGAAGCCTTCGAACTCCGACTGATCGATGTCTTCTATCACTTTCCTGGAAATTTATTTATTTTTTATTAGTGGTAATTATTTTATTTTTTAAATAATTTGGGTTTAAATACTTACGGGTCGTCGGGTGTTAAATGCACCGGCTCGTCGGTAAATTCGGGCGGGAAATTCGCTAAATCCCGATCCGAATCTAGGCGCGGTTTGTACGGCGGTGTCACCTGCTTTTGTTCCAACTGAAAATTTCAAAATCAAGACTTTTATTAATTATTTATACTTGGGGACCTCAAGGACCTGGAAATTTTTTTTTGCCATCTAGATACCGGGAATCATCAGGATGTCAAATTTTAATTTTAATATTTGTAATAAAAAAAAAATTATGCCCTCATGATTCTCGGTGCCGTTCTCTGGAACTATATGGCGCGAAAAAAATTTCAAACTCAAGTCCTTACTACTGGTAAAAAAAAAAAAGAGCTCACCATCTCCCAATCGATTGCTTTGAAGAACGGGTGGCCCACGATATCCAAAAAGGCAGACGGACCGCGTGAGCAGCCAAGTCTTTCATTAGGTTCCTTACACAAGAAGCCTTTGAGAACAGAGGCGGCTTTAACTGATAGTGAACGCGGAATACGAATTGTTTTCTGGAGAATAACTTGGAACAAGTAGTCCTCGGTATTTTGATCAGGATTTTCGGATGCTCCAGCGATATCAAATGGACTCCGGCCGGCCAACATTTCGTAGAGTAAAACACCAAGTGCCCACCAATCAACGGAGAAACCGTACTCGTCACCACGTAGTATTTCCGGTGCAATATAATTCGGTGTACCGCAAAATGTTGCTGTGGTATCACCGTCACGGACACCTTCTTTGCACATACCGTAGTCCGTTAATTTAACGTGTCCCTCGTGGTCCAGCAACACATTGTCCAGTTTTAAGTCACGATATATTATTCCTTTTTTGTGTAAAAAATTTAAGGCAAGACTTATTTCAGCAGCGTAAAAACGTGCATGCTCCTCTGGAAGACGACGCTGTCGTTGCATATGAAACATTAGATCGCCGCCGCGCACGAACTCGATTACGAAAAAGAGCCGGGACGGGGTCTGGAAACACGAGTGGAGACCAACCAAAAACGGATGATTTGAGGCCGTTTCAAAAACGTGCTTCTCGGTTTGCACCCAATCTATATCCTCGTCATCTGTTACCAAGGCCTTTTTAATTACTTTCATTGCGTAGATTCGCTTTGTACGTTTCAATTCGACCATAAGGACTTTTGCGTATGAACCCCGTCCAATAACACGAATTAATTCAAAGTCAGCTAATGAATATTGACGTTGCAATTCGTTTGTACCGTCGGCATTTGGTATTACATCCAAAGCTAATTCTTCACCATCGTCATTCGTACCTGAAAAATAATTTTTTTTTATTCAAATAAATTTCCCACATTTTCTTATCAGACTTAAAATTATTTTTGCATTTTTTTAATTTTTGAAATACATTTCCATAAAATATATGTATATTATACATTTATATATATTAGGGTGTTTCAGAAAAAACAAATTTTTTTTTGGTATTCAAAATTGAAAGTATACCTGAAAATAAAAATTTTGGTGCCAATCCGAGCTCTTAATAATAATATTAAGGTTTGCCTCAATCCATTTTTCTATTTTCCATTTAAATTACATAGGAAAAAATTTTTTTTTTTTTTTGAATTTTCTAGCTTACAAACCACTCAACGGATTTTTATGCGCAATGAAATTTTGTGTAGGAAATTGAACGCTCTACAAAAAAAGTCTCTTATAATTTTTTGATAAATCTCATTGTTCAAAAGTTATTTAAGTTTCAAGTCAAATTTATAGTAAATTTTGAGATCTTTTCACTTTCTGGCGAAACTATCAGTCTTATTACAAAATGTCATAGAAACTTTTTTGTAGGTAATTTTATTCCTTACAAATTATTACGAATAAAATTTTTCGAAATTCCGCATTGTTGTCAATTTATTTTCATTTCAATGTCAAGATCTTAAAATTAATCAGAAATCTATTTTTTTAAGAGCTTGACATTGAAATGGATATAATTTGAAAACAACGCAGAATTTCGAAAAACTTTATTCGTAATAATTTGTGAGGAATAAAATTATCTACAAAAAAGTTCCTGTGATATTTTGTGATAAGACTGATAGTTTCGCCGGAAAAGTAAAAAAATCTCAAAATTTACTATAAATTTGACTTGAAGCTTAAATAACTTTTGAACAGTGGGATTTATCAAAAAATGATAAGAGACTTTTTTTGTAGAGCGTTCAATTTCCTACAAAAACATTTGTTGTGCATAGAAATCCGTTGATTGGTTTTTAAGCTGGAAAATTCTAAAAAAAAAAAATTTTTTTTCCCGTGTTATTTAAATGGAAAATATAAAAATGAATTGAGGCAAACTTTAATATCATTATTAAGAGCTCGGAATGGTACCAAAATTTTTATTTTTAGTTATACTTTCAATTTTTTGATACCACAAAAAAAAAATTGTTTTTTTTTTAAACACCCTAATATATATATATTGTTGTTTAAAAGTTAAAGCTTAAATTTGACTACGCAGAATCATGGCTCGTTCACTAGGAATCTATTATTAAAATTAACAAATTTCTATTTTAGTTCTTTACCACGAGGTATTCAAAAATCTAGAGCTCATATATCACTTAGTCATATTTATTCAGTGTTTGAATTAACAAAAAACATACCTTTGATTTATATATATATTAAGATTATTTTTTTTTTATATTTTAAAAAAAGTGACATACCAGATAATAAATCCATTTTTCAGTATTTATAAATTGTATATTTAAAAATAGACTAGTGTCGAGTCAGTCAGAGGTCAAAATCAAAAAATAGTAGTTTATACTACATGTGAACTAAGCGAAGAATTTGACATAACGTTGACGCGACATGAGGGTGAGGCTTGTGATGCATGAGCGCATGTGGTGGTAAGTGAGCATAACCTCAAACCGAATGGCGGGAACAGGATTATGTTTGTTTCTGAGTCCACCTGCTGGTCAGGTGCGCAAACGTGTGCTACTATAGAAATAAGTGTGAATTGTGCTACGAATACCCCCAATAAGTTCCGGTCCTCTTGTTTGGTGGCGCTGTCTGATGCTTCCCTGGTGGAAATTTTTCGGACTTTTCTCTGAAAAACTCTGAAAAAGTCTTTGGAACTTTAGAACTGAGTTTTTCAGAGCGAATTCCGAAAGATTTCCACCAGGAATGGACCCTAATAGCCAATTTAAGTTGAAATTTACAGTAATTTGACAATTTAAATTTCAAAAATTTGCCGCCCGAATTTCCCGACAATTTTTGGAAAACAGCAAAAATTGTAAATAAAAATTTACGGTTGATTTTTTCTCAATTTAGAGGCAACTTTTTTTACTAGACAAGAATCCTGATAAAAGTTTCTTTGAATTTTTCGTAAAATGTCCGTCAACTTTGGGCTTTTCCATTTTTGACGTTAAACTTTTAAGTTATTGGCTACATAACGCACAAGTGCGATTTGGTAAAATGTATAGGCTGCATATATTTGGCGCTTCCGTCACGATTTACAGCGCTCGGAAATTGAACTTTCAAAGTGGGTGTTGCAAAAAATAATAAGATGGGACCTACTTTCTTATTGGTTGATTTTAAGAGGGATAGCGACTGTGAAATTTCAAAAAAAAAATTTTTTTTTTTTATTAAATCAAAGTGTATATGTTCAAAAATATGTATCTAAAGTTTTATATGAAAATTCCGAATATTTTTAAAGTTATAGTCATTTTTGTGACAGCGCGTCAACTGACTGTTGCATTGACTAAAAACTTTAAACGCATTTTTCTCGAAACTACTTTTTTTGAACTGGTGGCATCTGTAATTTGCATAAATATCAACCGATTCGCAACTTTTTTTTTTGCCGTATTCGTCTATTCAGTAGCTAAAGTTGCACGTAGGGGATTTTGAAAATTTTGATTTTTAATATTTTTTACGGCTGTTTGAATCCAAAAAAATGAGAAAAAATAACGAAAAAATTTTTAATATGTCGCCATTTTTTTTCAAATCCAAATTTTCAAAACCCCCTACGTGCAACGATAACCACATGCATACAGATTACAACGCCGTTTGGTTTTTTTGTTTCTGATAATCCGTTTTTGAGTTAGAGATGACACCGTGGTGGGGGAAATTTTTTTGTTGCTCCACAAAAATGCTTATAACTTTGTAACAACATGATATTTTTAAATGAAAATTTATGAGAATTATCTTCAATGTATACTTTATAAAACAAAAAAAACCCGATCCCCAAATTCCTTTATTATTCCAGTCAAAAAAATTCCCGAAAATCACCTATTTTTTCGATCCTCAGTGGCTATCCCCCTTAATGAGTGCGCATATGCGCTAATAAAAATAAAAAAAATTTTTTTTTAATAAACTAATCAACAATAAAGTTATTTGTTGATGAAATTATTAATTAATAATTGTAGTACGTAATTAATATAATGAATGATAAATAAACGGGTACATACGTGGACGAGTATCCTCAATTATCGTTTGTTCAGTGGTTTCATCATCTAAATGAGCCTTCGGACTACATTGTGGTGATGAATCAATCTGTGCTTGATCGCCATTGCGATCATTTAATTGCTGATCATGTGATTGTGATTGTTGTTGTAAACTTGAACATGGTTTACGTAAATCTTTATGACATTTTTTGTGGACCAATAATTTACACTGGATGCATTTGAATCCTTGACGACCCAGTCCCCAAATTCGATCTTGACAAAGTGCGCAGAATGCGCGCTGTAAATTCTTAAATTAATTTAATACCTTACTAATATTTAAATAAATAAATAATGACCCTCGCGGTTATACCGCATAACTAGGGAATCCCCGAAACCGTGAGGAAATAATAATTATTGTTATGACAATTAGTTAAAAATTGAGTATTTAATACAATACTTACTCGGTTAAAACGTTTGGCTTGGAAAATATGACCATTGACTCTGTAGAGTTTTCTCCATCGTTGTGCTCCTCGTCTGTATATTCTTCCTGTATTAAACAACACAAATAAAACCTTTTAAAAATTTTTTTTTTATTATTTCTTTTGTATTTTATTTAATAAATGCCCGAGAGAAATTGCTTTTTATTCAATTTCAAAATCAATATATAAAATAGCTTAAATTTTTTTACTCGTTTTTATTTTATCAATTGAAAGTTAACTCTTCGCAGTTTTATAAGTAAATATTGATAATTTCAACTTTTATGACCTGAAAAATTTTTTTTTTCAAAAACTGATTGAAAAAATTCGTGATTCTGAAGTTAACCGACGTCCGATAATTTTTGGATTTTTTTTTAAGCAATAAATTGAGAAAAAAAAATATTTTAAAAAATTGCACTTATAATTTTTTAATTTTCTACATGTGCATTTTTTTAGTTTTTTTTTTTCTTTAATTTTAATTGTTAAAAAAAAATCCGAAAATTTTTAATTGTCCGGTAACTTATGATACTGAAGTCAGGCGACGTCTTATAATTTTTGGATTTTTCTTTAGGTGAAAAATTATAAAAAAAAAAATTTTTCAAAAAATTGCACTTATAGTTTTTTTAATTTTCTACATGTGCATTTTTTTAGTTTTTTTTTTTTTCTTCAATTTTAATTGTTAAAAAAAAATCAAAAAATTTTTAATTGTCTGGTAACTTATGATACTAAAGTCAGGCGACGTCTAATAATTTTTGTATTTTTTTTAAGCGAGAAATTATAAAAAAAAAATATTTCAAAAAATTGCACCTAAAGATTTTTAAATTTTCTACATGTGCATTTTTTTAGTTTTTTTTTTTTTGCAATTCCGTTAAAAAAAAAATCCGAAAATTTTTAATTGTCTGGTAACTTATGATACTGAAGTCAGGCGACGTCTAATAATTTTTGGATTTTTTTTTAAGTGAGAAATTATAAAAAAAAAAATATTTCAAAAAATTGCACTCATAATTTTTTAAATTTTCTACATGTGCATTTTTTGGTTTTTTTTTTTCTTCAATTTTCATTGTTAAAAAAAAATCCAAAAATTTTTAATTGCCTCGTAACTTCAGGGCCAAAAAATTTCAAACTGTCATAAATTAAAAATATCAATAAATTTTAATTAAAAATGTTTCATTTTTTTAAATTTACCCGACAAATTGATTTTTATGTTTAATTTACAAATTTAATTGACAATTATCCTTGAAAGTTAATAAAATTCCCAACAGCCCGATCTATCGTAGGCTTAAAAATACCAATTAATAAAATTGATTAAAAAAAGTAAAAAAAAGTTGTGATAAAAATATAAATAATAGAAATTTTAATCCCGTAAATGACAATAGACGACAGCTATACGCGGGCGAAAATTAGACGATGTAATATTCAAGTTGTTTTACACGAAAATTTGGAATAGTGCCAGCTTCCAATTCACTCATGATAATTAATTGTCTTTTACAACAATAAATATAAAAATAAAGCAGTATAATATTAATAATACTCACGGTCTTCTCCCTGACATGGCATCCCAGGTGCTGGTGGTACATTCGGAAAGACTGTAACATAGTGAAGAAAATTTAAATAATTAGTAAACTGGGATCTTTAAGTTCTAATTATAATTAGAGAGAAATTAGAATGTTTAATATATACTTTGCTACATATTATTATATATATATTACGTGCTCTTATACTTGTAACTATTGACATAAGTTTAAGTATATGTATATATTTCTTGAAAGTTTATATAACATTTGATTATACAGGAAGTCGGGAGAAAACGATAGCAAAGTAACATAAATATATAAATATATATTTTAATAATAAATTCCATTACCGGAAAAAAATATAAAATCCATAAAAAATATCAATCATTAGTTTTTTCGGTTACTTGTAAAAATAACAGCCAAAGTCGTGGGTTCGAATCCAGTTCAAGGCAAATTTTCTGTCCGACACAAAAAAATATTTTTTCAAATTATATACTAAGCTGCGAGGAAATAAAAGGGAAAATAAGTGATAAAGGACAACAAGTAAGAAGCAAATGGTGGGACGAACTAGAGGGGGAATTAACAAGTGAAAAATTAATTGCAACGTTAAAAGGGGATATAAATAGGGAACTGTGTATATATGTTGGAGAGATTGAAAAACTGTTTAAGGAAAATGATTGTTACAATATAGAATGCCAAAAAAAAATGATGACATCGCAATACATGTAGGGGAGGGTGGGGCAGAGCGGCCTCCCTGAAATTTTGATCAAAAAATAAATTTTTTTTTTTTCGACTAATTACTATAAATCCGATATGTTTGCGCATTTTTACCCCTACGCATGACATTTGGGGCAAAATGAACAAGCCCAAAATTTTGAAAAAGTGATTTTTTCATATTTTTATCGTCAAATTAAAAAAAAATTATTATAATTCCACATTTCTAGCCCTACGCATAACACCTGGGGCAAAATGGATCAGCCGAAACTTCCGGAAAAATTTTTTTTTCATATTTTTCGGCCGTTTCTCGATGTAAGAGGCAAATTTGGTCATTAAAAATTTCTAAAAATAAAATTTTTTTTTTAGTTGATAAATTTTTGAAATAAAGTAAAACTATAGAATTGTTTTTTTTTTTTTTATTAAATAACAATTAGCAATTAAGGTAATCGATAGTGAACGATTTATTACACCTAAAAAAATTTTTTTTGAGTAACATAAAACCAAAAATAGTTGTCAAGAGAAAGAAATACATTCTTAGTGATGAAAACAATTTAAAAAAACAAAAAAACGAAAAAAAAATTTTTTTATCATTTTTTGGAGGGGGGCCGCTCTGCCCCAAAAAAAAATTTTTTTTTTTCAGAATTTTGGCAAAATGTCCATAAATTTGTTCGAAGTAGGACAAAAGTAAAGTGATCTTATGGTTGAAAGCCACAACCAGTAATAATTGGCTTAGGGGGGCCGCTCTGCCCCACCCTCCCCTATAGATACTAGTTTAAATAAAGTATAAAAAAGTATAAAATTATTGTAACGTGACTGTGATAAGTGAGGTAGAAGGGTGAAATAAGATGATAAGGAGAGTGCAAATATGTAGTAAATAAGTAAAAAATTTAGTGTAAAAGAAAAAATGTAAATAATTAATATAACAAAAAGAAACAGTTTTGTAAAACACGATATGTGATACAAATAAAAACGATATTCTATTCTTCTATTTTTTTAAATTTTTCTAGTTCACCGACTTTTTTATATAAAATTTACTCATAAAATAAAATATTTGTTAAAAAAAAAACCGCATGATAAATGGATGCAAATAAAAAAAAACCGGGTAAATATAAATGATTAAGAAGCCCGAAAATAAGTCTTGCGCATATTCACATCTTGACTTGGTACTAAAGTTTAACCAACATATGTATATATTTGACCGAGGAATGAAAAGGGTGTGAGGGTGGAGTATCCGCATGGTTACATATCCTCTGGCCATGTGACCTAAAGTGCTTGGCTACGGCTACACCTCGCGTTAGCTTGTGTGTCCTACTTTGAGCTTTAGCATTACACTCTCACATCATTATGTTCTCACAATACAATACCTACTATTACTATTACTATTACCGTGTACTTGGTTGTATGTATATAAATATATATGGTAATGTACCATAGAGTTGAATGGCAACTGGTGGTGTTGTACCCTATCAGACGAAAATTCCGAGGACTAAAGAGAGAACGAGGTATTACCAGCAATTCTATTACTATGCTCGATCGACCGTATCATCCCTTGCTACGGATGTTACAGGAATCTGTTTTCTGTTTGTTACTCTTGTACTTGTTCTTGTTCTTGTTCTTGTTGTTTGTGTTGGTTCCTCGTTTAATCATCTAAAGGGTGGCTATATTAAGACGAATGACCTAAAAACTTGCCACTTGTTTATCATATATAATGTATTGTTACTTTGATAACTAATGCTAATGGACATGGGAAATATATTTTCAGGTTACACATTTATTTAATGCCCGAGGGAGTTCAAGGGCCATATTTTCATTTATTTCCTGACAACATCATTTATTATATCGCGATAGATTATTTATCAGAGAATATTACTGGGTCATGTTGTAATTATTTTAAAAGTTCGGAAGTAAAGCCATCAGCGCCGCAAAAGAAAGTTATAATAAGAAAAATCAATTAGGCTTTTAATTGAATGCTTATTTATTTAATTAATTAGCACGTGACATCTTTTAGATGATTGCAAAAGTTTGGTTTATTAAATTGACGGATTTGAATTTCAAAAACTTTCCGCGCTTTTTTTTAGTGCGGTAACGCGGCCGTTAGGCGGGAGAGTAAAAATGGCCGCCCAGATTTTGACAATCCCTCAGTTTTAGACTTTATTTATTTATTGTAAATAAACTAAAAGGATTTTAGTTGTGGAATTAAGTAGAGTTGTTGAGTGTCGTGGTATTGAGCTGATAAAAAAAATTCCGATCAATTAATTCAGTCTTGGAAAATATCGCGATTGCATACACGCTGACTATTAATGAAAATAAACATTTTAATTATTTATTTAGTGAAAATAATAAATTTGAAAAAATGTCATGTAATCTTAAGGTCTTTTAAAAAAATTCACTAAAAGACATCCAAAGTTTCATTGCAATCTAGAGCAGAGCTCGTAACCTTTTTTTTAATATTTCCCTCACTATCCAATCACATTTTCTCGAGCTTTTCACTGCTTTCTTTCATTCATTTTTTTTTTATTTTTAAGTTTCTTTTATTTAAATTTTTTTGTGTCCCGAGTCAAAGGCCAAGTTTTCATTGTCAAGAGATCGGTCACTTTTTTCTTACCCACGTTGACTGAACTTTGAACCAAAAATTATCCGTCTTATTTTTAATAAAAATAAAAACTTTAGTAATGTCGCCTTAAAATTTAATATTAAGCTGTAATACCTGACTCCAGAGACCTTGGCGGTTATTCGAAGAGAACAAGCTGTGGTATATCACCGGGTAGCCATAAGTCAATGGGATTCTCGACATCATTTCACTTTCGCGTATTCGAGTTACGAAAAAAAATATCCTATTGTCACAAACTTCAAATAAATTGTCATCAAAACTCGATGTCTTTTTTATTTTATTATATATATATATATATATAATAACTTTAACACGTGTTTTCTGTACAGCTGTCGCACTTACGGTCTCCAATAAAAATAAATAATATGACAAAAACAAAGAGAACTTGATTGAATACTAAACGAATTAAATAATTGAACAAAAAAAAACCTTAAATTATATAAATCTTTAGTTATTTAGATTTTCTATTAAATACACACGTCAGCCATGTCGACTGCATTGAAGCCCCGGAGCGACTAGAAAAATAATCTACGTCGAACCGAATCTAAGACATTATTTTTATTATTGAACTTTAGTCTATTTAGTTCATGGACTAAATTGTATTACTACTGATAATAATAATAATAATAATAATAATAATAATAATAATAAAGCAAAAAATGGTGTCATTAAATGAACTTATCAACTTGATGCCACGTTGCCATTAATAACAAGACTACTAATCTGGATAATAAAGTTGCTATCAATAACGAGCTTATCTTGTCTCTCACTTAGCCGTCATCTCTATACAAATCTCAAGAGTACAATGTGTCATACATTGTAATTAAAACTTTTATAATAAAAGTACAAAGGACACAAGTAATCATGGCGCTACATTATAAATATATATGTGTATATATGAATACGACTTTGGTGCCCGTCACAGTCTAGGGAATTCTTATTGTTTTTTATATTTTCCCTGTTAATTTCTACAGAAATTAAAAATACGCCCGTTGAATTAACATAAAATGTCGCTTGCGCATATTACCCCGCAATAAATTTTGTTTCATTATTAAAACAAGCAAAAATTTACATATTTTTTTTATTATGCTTGCATGGAAAATTTTAAATTCCTCGTAAAAAATCACGAGCTCCCAATAATTCCGGGGATTCTACGGTTTCCGTGGCGCCGCCAAACAACTGCGAATTCATATAGAACTCAACAAAATAAGACTTTTTGAAAGGATAAAATTTTTCGATATCTCGCTTAGTTTTCGAGAAAAATGAATTTTGGGAAAAATGTGATTTTTTAAAAAAAGTGAAAAATTTCGTAAATATTAATATCTGAATTTTCTTTGTATTTTTTTCCGAAAACTACATTTGAAGATGAAAATTTTGAAAAAAAAAACGTCTGGATTAGTCCATTTTTGAAAAAGTTACAGCTATTTGAAAAAAAGTCTAATTTCGTCAAATTCTACAAGAATTCGCGGTCATTTGACGGCGCCACGGAAACCGTCGACTTCCCAAATTCCGACAGTCAAATTTAAAAAATAAACTTAGATTTTTTTTCCCGCGATTATTTCAAAATACGGATTCGAGTTTTAAAATTTTAAGCCGTAAAAAATAATTATTTTTTTACCAATTAGTCTTTAATTTTTATCAAAGTAAAAATGATTTCACTACCGATAATCTAATAAAAATTAAAAATAATTACAGTAATTAATTTTTTTTTCCTATCGGAAACTTTAGTATTTAACGATTTAATAATTTTTTTTCTCTTTGTATTTTATTGGGTTTGGTCGCTCGGAATTCAGATAGGTGTTGGTCGGTGTAATTGCGATAGGAGCAATATTGTCGAATAAAAAAAAACAAGTAAAAACCTCTAGTACTGTAGCAAAAACATAAAAATAAAAAAATTAGAGTAATAGTAGTGGAATGTCGGATATAAAATGGACAAAGAGAAAAGATAGGGCCTCGGTTTGTGAAAACAAAGTGTTTTCAATTTCACGAGAGTAATTAAAACAACCAGCGACAGAGCAACAACTACATAACAACGATTTCGGGTGGACTAGATGTTTTAAACTCGTTGCCGTAATGAAACTCCGTGTTCATTAAATTGGGAATAATCTTTGATAAAATTTGAAAACTCAATTTTTCCCGCCCAGTTACGCTGACACGTGTAATAATTGGAGTTTAAATTTTAAAAGTACAATACAGTAGTGGGTACTCTCTGGCATAGTACTGAGTACTATCCCGGACAATAGTGGATACACTAGATAGCATACAATACTGTGTAAAATTTTTTTTACAGAAAGTACTCAGTACTGTCTCAGAGAGTCCCGCATGGAAAAATATATATGTGAAAAATATACTCATAAATATATGTCAAATATAGAAATATATATTTTGACATATTTTTTTTTGCCATAAATTGTATGTGCGCATATATGGTTACATATATGTGTAAATATACGTTTATGTATAAGACTGCATATATGTTTGCATATATTCTCATTTATAAGTCACATGTATTTTACATATACGCCAACATGTTTATATATATGTAAAAATATATTTTTACATAAATTTTTACGTATATACTAAATATATTTTGACTTACATATTTGTGTATATATGAGCATATATATAAAAAAAAATATATGCAGACATATATTTTTTCATATATGTTTGTATATATGTAAAAATATATTTTTACATAAATTTTTACATATATACTGAATATATTTTGACTTAAATTTTTACATATATACTAAATATATTTTGACTTAAATATTTGTGTATATACGAGCATATATATAAAAATATATGCAGACATATATTTTTTCATATATGTAAAAATATATTTTTACATAAATTTTTATATATATACTAAACATATTTTGACTTACATATTTGTGTATATATGAGCATGTATATAAAAAAAAATATATGCAGACATATATTTTTTCATATATGTTTGTATATATGTAAAAATATATTTTTACATAAATTTTTACATATATACTAAATATATTTTGACTTACATATTTGTGTATATATGAGCATATATATAAAAAAAAAAGTATATGCAGACATATATTTTTTCATATATGTTTGTATATATGTAAAAATATATTTTTACATAAATTTTGACATATATACTAAATATATTTTGACTTACATATTTGTGTATATACGAGCATATATATAAAAATATATGCAGACATATATTTTTTCATATATGTTTGTATGTATACCCACATATATTCTCTAGACTTTTTCAGAGTTTTTCAGAGAAAAGTCCGAAAAATTTCCACTAGGGATTTCAGGTATTGAAAATAAAAAAAATTCATGTAAGTTTGTGATATTGTAACAAATATGTCGAGATATATGTCAATATATATGTTTCTATAAAGATTAATATATATGTGAATGTATATATGTTGAGATATATAATTGCATATATGTTGATACATATATTGACATATATATTTTCGTACATTTTTATATATACGCAGACATATAGATTGACGTATATAAAAAAATATATGTCTGCATATATTTCTTATAGATTCCACGTATATCCTGACATCTATGAAATCATACATGCATACATTTATATCAACATATAACTGAAAATATATTTGGGGTATATTTTTTTTGCGTACATATATTTTTTATATATCACATATATGTCACGTATATTTTCGGCATATATGTTTTTTCATGCGGGGTTGCCACTACTATATTTTTTCTTACTCTCTTTATCTACTTCACTTGGGCAGGAGATATTTTAATCGGGCTTCAGACTTGATCATAACGATTATTTATTAATCATTACTGTGCACTAGATACGCTTCAGTTAACATAAAAATTATTTTGAGGTCAATGAACTTGAGTGTATTGATGCTTGATTCCTTTGGGCGTAACTTTTGTTGTATTAGTTGATTTATTTTTAAATTTTATTTTATAGGGGAGGGTGGGGCAGAGCGGCCCCCCTAAGCCAATTATTACTTTTTGTGGCTTTCAACCATAAGATCACTATACTTTTGTCCTACTTCGAACAAATTTATGGACATTTTGCCAAAATTCTGAAAAAAAAAAATTTTTTTGTGGGGCAGAGGCCCCCCTCCAAAAAATGATAAAAAAATTTTTTTTTCGTTTTGTTTTTTTTTAAATTGTTTTCATCATTAAGAATGTATTTCTTTCTCTTGACAACTATTTTTGGTTTTATATTACTCGAAAAAAATTTTTTAAGGTGTAATAAATCGTTGACTCTCGATTACCTTAATTACTAATTGTTATTTAATAAAAAAAAAAAACAATTCTATAGTTTTACTTTATTTCAAAAATTTATCAACTAAAAAAAAAAATTTAATTTTTATAAATTTTTAGTGACCAAATTTGCCTCTTACATCGAGAAACGGCCGAAAAATATGAAAAAATAATTTTTTCGGAAGTTTCGGCTGGTCCATTTTGCCCCAGGTGTTATGCGTAGGGCTAGAAATGTGGAATTATAATAATTTTTTTTTAATTTGACGATAAAAATATGAAAAAATCACTTTTTCAAAATTTTGGGCTTGTCCATTTTGCCCCAAATGTCATGCGTAGGGGTAAAAATGCGCAAACATATCGGATTTATAGTAATTAGTCAAAAAAAAAAGTTTTTTTTGATCAAAATTTCAGGGGGCCGCTCTGCCCCACCCTCCCCTACATGGGCTCGAATTGAATTATTCGAAGTATTTGTCAATTTTCAAGTTATTTATAAATTTTTGAACTGATGTGAGTTTTTGAATAATTCGAACTAGTAGAATTATTCGTCAATTTCCGAGTTTTTTTATAAATTTTCGAATCATTCATACATCTCCAGTAGAAATATATTTAATAAATTCAATACTTATACTCCGACAAACCCGTAGGGATTGCAGATCGCTATATTTATTCAATGAAACGAAATATTGACGTGAAATAATTTAAGATAAAACTTTTAAATTAAAAAATTTAAATCCATATTAATGTAATAAAAAATTAGCATAACTATAAATTTGAATAAAATAAATTTCACCGTTAAAAATTCAGTCAAGTCTATCAATAATAAAATAATAAATAAACTTTCCTGGATTTCCTTAGTATTCACACCCACAATTTATTATTTCCCTTTAAAAACATAAAACTTTTCGGTATTGATCGCGGTGATTTTATTACTTTTATTATTATCATTATATTTTAGGGGTTGATTTAGCTTAAGTTAACTTATCCAGATGTCAATGACAGCTTAAATATATTCACGAACTACTAATACAACACCTGGGTGAAATTAAATGTGCCTGAGATGACACGGTCGGATTGTCACGTAACGAGAATTAACCCTTTCATGTTATGTTGACGGTAACCGCGTATACGAGATGGTGGTAGCGTTAATTGCACCAGGGCTTAGGTGGCATGTCATTACCATTAATCTACCAACACGACTCAATAGACATTTCGTCTTAACTCGATGAAAAAAAAAAAAGAAAAAAGAAAATTGACCAAAAAATAAATTCAATTCAACCGTTTTATAAAAATTACAACACAAAATGCCTATAACTCAAAAACCATCAACTTTACGAAAAAATTTACCTTTACATTTTTTATAGAGAATTCAATTCCCTACAAATTTATACTCATGTATTTTTATCATAAAATCGATTGCTTTCGAGTTATCGCAATTCAAATGCCAAAAACTGTAAATTTTGAATATTCTTGTCTCGTGTCACTTGAAATGCCAATTACTCAAAAACTATTGACTTTACAGTAAAAACACACGGGTACTAATTTGTAGAGGATTAAATTGTCTGCAAAAAAGTATCGATTGATTTTTTTTAAAAACTCGATAGTTTTCGAGTTATCGCAATTCAAATCCCAAAAACTGTAAATTTTGAATATTATTGTCTCGTGTCACTTGAAATATCAATTACTCAAAAACTATTGAGTTTACAGTAAAAACACACGGGTACTAATTTGTAGAGGATTAAATTGTCTACAAAAAAGCTCTGATTGATTTTTCTAACAAAACCGATAGTTTTCGAGTTACAGGCATTTGAAATATAAAAAGTAGGTGTAGAAAGATTAAGTGTGATTTTGGAGTTTGTCGAGTATTTAAAATTAATTTATTTATTAAAAAATATAATTTTCAGTGATACTATTTTGTAGCTTAAGTGAGAACGGATATAGAGTGAAACAGAAAGATAATCTACAGTATATACAAGAATATCGGCCACAAGAGACAGGGGTTTCTGTATTATTGAACCCGGTAGCATATCTCCCAGTGGACCTTAATAATTTACAAATGATGTTACAGCTCGCGGCATCGGATTAAAAGGAAACTAATGGTTACCCGATAATCAAGTGAATGCTCATGTACATATATATCTAATATACATCCACATAAAGTTACTAGATACTCTGTAACTATAAAACAGCCCAGACTTTTCATCTTCATGTTTAATTACTTTTGCTCGGTCGCTTTATTTTTCAGTTAATCATTTTATTTTTATTTTTATCTTCTCAAACTGCCAGTTCCAAGTCTATTTATTTACCGAAAATTTCGACTGACTCGATTTTTATTAAAAAAGAATAAAATTTATTCGACTGCGCAGTAGAAGAAATTGACTTTTTTTTACTGCTGGCTATAAATTATATTTTTAATAGTTCAGTATTCAAAAGTTTCATTTTATTTTAAATATTTTCCGATGGCTCAAGAAAAAGGAGACAAACGAGTACAAAGTAATAAAAAACAAAGAAATACTGATGACTATTTAAAATAAAATTTAATTAAAAACTTAAACTTGTAAATATTTCCTCTTGAAAAATAAAAAGTTAATAATCATAATAAAATAACGTCCTGACTTTAAACTTTTTCGATACATTTCAAGACATCTATAAATTTATTATTTTCTACTTCAACAAACTTTTTATTCAAAGAAAAATTTAGAATTTTTGAATCTTTTTTTTAAATATTCAAATATTTTTTTTTCCCGCGCGCTCTTTTTTCAAATGTTCAAATAATTTTTTTGATCGCAAAATTAAAATTGTTATTTCCGTCTGAATTAATGTTACCTCGGTATTTTTTTGTAGTGATAAATAATTTATAAAACGTTTATATTTATCCGGATGACATTTTCTATAATAAACACTTGGAGGGTAAAAAGATCAAGAATAAAAAAAATATAGGCGGTTGTGGCTAAAAATATACCGGCAATAAAAAAATATAAATAAAAATTGTAATGGAGTATAATCGAATTTAATTTTTTTTTGCAATCAAATAAATTTTGATTTTATCGATAAAAGACTTGGAGTGAGAAAAAAAAATTAATTGGTTTAGAATAATTAAAATTTATATTTGTTTATATCCTCGCCAAATTTTAAGTCATTAGGAAAATTTTGAGAGGTCGCTCGAGAATTTTGAAAATTTTGAAAATCAACGAAGACTAATTTTTTCAAAATTTTTGGGACTTCACCAGTTCAATTTTTTATATGGAGGTCATATAAAAAGAAATGATTTTTTGGCGCAAAAAATTTTTACTCGCTCCAAAAAAATTACTTGTCCTAAGAAAAATTTCAACTTTGACTTTGAATAACTTTTGAAAAATTACATTTATCGAAAAATAATAAGAGACCTTTTTTGTAGGTCGTTTAATTTACAACAAAAATATTTAGTCTTTTTTTCGAAAGAATGATTTGCTGATGAGTGATAAAATTCCAAACTTTATAAAAAAAAATTACCATAATATTTAAATGGGAAATGGAAAATTCCCGCGTAATTTTTGAAAAAAAAATAGTCGATTTTCATAACACATTCTATATATGTATATATATATATATTTTAGGTAGTTTACGATGTTTTGAGAAGCCTCTCCAAAAATCAGCTCGATAAAAAATTTTCAAGAGGTCGCTCACGAATTTTGAAAATATCAAAAATGATCGAAATTAGGATTTTTTGTTCTAAATTTCTTCTTTTTCGTGGCAGCAATAGTTTATATTTGTGAAATCATGACTACGCTGAGAATTTCAGCCCAAAATTTGAATATTTAAACCTCGCTCAAGAATTTTGAATGTTTCCAAGTGCTGTCTTTTGGACGTTTTTGAGCGACCTTTAAATATTAATAATAAAGCTTCTCGATTTTTTCACCATCAATTTGCATGACAATGAATGAAAATATAACCCGAGAAATAGAAATATCAAGTTTATTACATACTTTTTTATTTTTTAATTCAATTTGTAGGTTTTTTCGCTTATTCAAAACTTGCCAAATTTTATTGTTTAAGACTGTCCTGTATATTTTTGGTTATGCAAAAGTTATATTTAAGTGAAATGACAATAATTGAGTTATAATAAAATATAAAAACTAATTCAAACTATTAGTTACATATTATCAGTTAATATTCAAAATTCTTGAGCGCCGTTCAAATATTTAAATTTTGGGCTGAAATTTTCAGCATAGTCATGATTTTACAAATATAAACTATTGCTGCCACGAGAAAGAAAAAAATTTAGAAATAAAAATCCGAATTTCCATCATTTTCGATATTTTCAAAATTCGTGAGCGACCTCTTGAAAATTTTTTATCGAGCTGATTTTTGGAGAGGCTTCTCAAAACATCGTAAACAAACAAATTTTCATGCGAGATCGAAAAAAAAAAAATAGTCGGTTTTTTTGCGCCACCCTAGTATATATATATATATATATATATATATATATATATATATATATATATATATATATATATATATATATATATATATATTATTAAAATCGATTACTATTTGTTCAAGTATTCACTATTCATCTTGACACAAAAGTTTCCAATATATTCTTCTCTCCTATATATAGCTATGAATATATAACAATAATGATAATAATAATAATAATAATAATAATAATAATAATAATAATAATAATATGTAATATAATCTACACTTGTAACAAAAGCGATAGCAATAGCAACAGACAATTTTCAATTTACGAATGTATATTCGGCAACAATAAAATAAACCAATGAAATTTAAATGAAAGTTATATAAAAGCTAGAGTTATTAATTTAAAATATATGTATAAACAATTTATTATGTATATATTTATTTGAATAAATATATTACGAATTAAATAAAATTGACCTCAATAAAAATCTTGGCAATAATAATAATAATAATTTCAGTTTGGCTGCTGTTTGGTCGAAGAATAGAAAAAACGATGCGGTTGACACGAAAGTAAAAGAGCAAAAGATAAAAAGAAAGACAATTGTTGTGTTTTTGACGACACGATATGATGCAATGCTGTGCTCATCCACTTTTTATATATTTTAATAATTAAATTGTATGTAAATATTGTAAAAAATAGTATGAGAATTATTTTTTTAAAAATTTGAATACAAAATACCGTCAGTGGGATTCGAACCCGCGACCGCGAAATTTTCTACCAAATCTTTTGCTCGTCGTAATTATGGAATTTATCAACCGATTTTCGCGAGCCGCGGCTCGTTTAATTCAGCAATTAGTGCTTTTTTGTCAGGGTAAAATGGGCCACTGGAATATTTAAAAAAAATCTTCAACGATTTTTAATCATCTTCTATTTCGTACACAAAATTTTCATTTCAAACGACCACAGCTTCAAATTTATCAACCCTACAAAAAATTATATCAGATTGTTTTCATAAAAAAATCCATAATTAAAAAGTTATTATTAACTTTGCAAGAGTATAAAACGCATTTGTTACAATTAAAATTAATTCCGCGTCAGTTAAAATTTATTTAATACCGGAAGTTAATTCCTTATAATTATCATGCAAACAAAAAAATTCAGCGCATTTATTTCTGTCCTCATTTCGCTCAGCTACCTCATATATGTATGCATATAAACGTATATTTAAAATATGTAATAGGTAATGAGACGTATAAAGAATGGAAAAATAAGTAAGAAGGCAAGTAATGTAAGACTTGTGCTTACAAGAAAATCTAAAGTATATCAGGCCGATTAATCACTTGTAATCAGATCACAGTACAGTGTAAGTGATTAATTACTTGGTGGTAAGCTGCACTTACTAATACATGGGTTCACTTATCACCACCTAGTCCTTACACAAACTATTTTCACTGACCACGATGACAAGTCGACTGTTAAATCTCAAAATGTCAGCACATTATAAAACAACAAACAGCGGAAAATTCATTACGAGAAGAAATGACCTACAAAAAAATACTATTTCTCAGTGTATATTTAATTATATTACTGGTAAAAAATATTTGGCTAAATATTAGACTGATTCAAAAAAATCGACTAATTTTTTTTTCTTCATTATATTGAAAATATTGTTGGAAATGACGTAAAAAAATACAGTGAAAGTTTGAGCTCTTAATATTAATATTAACAACTGCCGCATCGCAATTTTCTATTTCCCGTTTAAATAACATGGGAAAATTTATTTTTTAAGCTTTGGAATTTTGTAGCTCATGGTGAGACCAATACTTTTGAATGTTCAAGACATATTCTTATGGGAAATTTGACGCTCTACAAAAAAGGTCTCTTATAATTTTTCGATATTTTTATTTCTTCAAAAGTAATTCGAAGTTAAAGTTAGATTGACGATAAATTTTTACATTTTTTAAATTTTTTGACGCAACCATCAACTTTATCCGAAAATTTTAGAGGACATTTTTTGTAGAGCATTCTATTTCCTACAACTTATCTCAGAGAAAATTTTCGATATTTCACTTAAGTCGTATGTTATTTGCAATTAACTGAAAATTTTCTTAAATAATCTAAATTTTGTTGCTCAAAATTAATTATATTGAATTTTCAGTTAATTGCGAATAACTTACGACTTATGAGAAATATCGAAAATTTTCTCTGAGATAAGTTGTAGGAAATAAAATGCTCTACAAAAAATATCCTCTAAAATTTTCGGATAAAGTTGATGGTTGCGTCAAAAAATTAAAAAAATGTAAAAATTTATCGTCAATCTAATTTTAACTTCGAATTACTTTTGAAGAAATAAAAATATTGAAAAATTATAAGAGACCTTTTTTGTAGAGCGTCAAATTTCCCATAAGAATAAGTCTTGAACATTCAAAAGTATTGGTCCCACCGAGAGCTACAAAATTCCAAAGCTTAAAAAATAAATTTTCCCATTTTATTTAAACGGGAAATAGAAAATCGCGATGCGGCAGTTGTTAATATTAATATTAAGAGCTCAAACTTTCACAGTATTTTTTTTACGTCATTTCCAACAATATTTTCGATATAATGAAGAAAAAAAAAATTAGTCGATTTTTTTGAACCAGTCTACTAAATATATATGGTTTATAATTGCAATTGTAAATAATGGACGGAATACTGTAATTTTACGATATTTATTCACATATCGTACAACAGTGTTCCATTATCGTACGTGATGTGAATGTGTAATATTGAGTACCCAGCTCGAGTACCCGGTACTTGATGAAATTTAAATGCAGGATAAAACATTATTGTGTTTTATTTGAATAATTAATTTATAGAAATAGATACGGATACAGACACAGATAAACTTTTTTTAAAATATATAAAATAATGTAGTGTGGAAAGTCAATAGACGTGAAAAGCTTTTGAAAAGTAAAATAACTCTTCACATATAAAAAGAGCCTTTAGAAAATGAGTCTGCAATTTAAATCCTTCTAACGCGAAAACTATTGACTAAGCGTATTATTTAAATAACCCTTTTTATATCAAGATATTTAATAGTATGATGATAAAAAAATTTTCATAAGCTCACTTTAAACTTTTATCTATACAAATTTTCAATGCCAAAAATTCAAGTTTTTTCTTTTTAATTTTATTTTCAAATTTACGATTTTTATTTTTGGGAAAAATTTATGATCCTGTTAGCAAACGATCAACAATTTTCGTTTTTAAAAAATTCTAAAATTATTTGACATCAGTTGACATCGAAATCATCAAAATTTTAATTTTTTGAGTAAAAAAATTCAAGGATTATTTTGAATTTATTTTCGATACCGACAAAATAATGCAGTAGATGTCAAATAAAAATTTATTGACAAAATTTAGGGAAGGAATTATACAAAAAAAAAATATAATGAATTTCAAAATTAGATTAATAGCTTCTGCTACAAAAGCCATAAAAATTCAAATAACTGCTTATACATTCATTGCTAAATATGAATTTATTTAAATGTTAATTCTTGGAAAACTATGCGGGCTATAAGAGAAGTGGGTTGAGGCAAAATTGCAAGTAAAATTTTCAAAAAAAATTTCTGTTATTTTTTTGATAAAACTTTATGATGTCAATAAAGTAAACGTAAAAAAGTTGAACAAGTGGAGGATTAATTCTTTGAAAAATATATTTTGAGCCTAGACCTACCCCATGTGATATCATTAAGCCAAACTTCGGATGCATAGTTCGGTCTCGGTCCAATAGAATACTGGTCATAATTAATAGACGACATTGATGAAGAAGTACCTGGATCTGGTGGCAATTGATTACGATTACCGTGAATCAGGCAACTGCCTAAGCTACCAGTGAAACTGGCCCGGCTGGGAGTAGTTTCATAAATGACTTCTGGTACTATTATTTCTTCTTCGAACTCAACGTCAGTAGCATCGTCATCATGAGCATTAGCACCCGTGCCACCAATACCACTGCCACCAGTACTGCCAATACTGTTGTCAATCCGGATGTTTCTCAATCGTCTATCCAAAGTACCAGTAACTGAATGACACACTAACTCCGTTGGCGAGTGTTCTCTTGTATCATGCTGCTGAACATAAGCAGCATGCAGTGCAATAGTAGGCTGCTCATATTCCGCAGAATCACTGCCAGGTGATGGCGGATAGTTGCTTGTACCAGGAGCACTTCCACCAACACCAACTCCAATACCAATACCAACACCAACACCAATGCCCGGCTGAATGGTGACCGTATCTTTGGCCAAAGCCTGCAGCAGACCAGTCGAGCCATCAGCAGCAGGCGTACGTTTTCCAGCAGCGACAGCAGCTGCTGCAGCAGCCAATGAATAGGGATAAAAACCACCAGGTATCTGTTCGTCATCCAGATCTAAAGTTTGTTCTTCAATCTGTCTCTGCTGCTGCTGAAGTTGTTGCTGCTGAGCACCAACTTCACTAGCTGTCTGATACTGCGATTGTTTATCCTTTTCACGACGTGGCGAACGCCCACGATCATTTACTGATGTCGCGCTCCAGTAACCCCACGCCATATTCGACCTAGATCAATCGGTCCTTTATTTCAAAAACAAGGATCCTGGTTAATATTCAATTACTTTCAAGTCCACCAGCAGTCAAATAACAAACCGTTACCATTTATTACTTTTACGATAATAATTACCCAGGATTTTATTTAAAGCGAACCGATAAATCTATTGGACAACGAGACCAATGGGATTTATTTAGTGTATCCTGGGTTGGACACTTGGGCTAGTGTTTCCTGCCAGCAAGATGATGATCAAGCTTGTCCTAGTGTAGGATATCGACTGCGGCATAAGCATTAGTTAGTCGCCGCCCGGCGCGCACTAGTGTCTGGTTGTTTAACGCGCAATCGCGGACCAACAACTAGGAACAACTACCACCATCACCACCCACTGTATCATATACACATATATATATATATATATATATGTACACTTAACTTCCAAGGTACACCATTACATTTATACAAAAACTCTTGATCCTTCATGTGAATACTTGGTATTCTTGTGTACTTGTGAAGCTAACGTGTGTTGATGACTAGAGTAAGAAGGAAAAAGAGGTCGGCTACCAGGTAATTCGGCAGCTCCACGCCTTTTCAAAACCAATACTTGGCTGCTAGGGCGGCTTTACTTTTTTAACGCCAAAGATATCAAATATTAAGACTGCCAGTGCTTTTATTATTCAACGGATCTAGTTAAAACTACTTTCCACCCGGAGATTCTTATTCAGATCAATTTGATCTGGAGTAGATCCGGCAGGATTAGGCTGCAGACTAGACTGAACTAGATCCCGCCGGTCAGATTTATACCAGCAAATAATCATGTGTTTCTGTTGATTAATCAACTGGAATTGTTTTAAAAAAGACGGAAACTGAGTCGCGATTGATCTGCCCGATTTCCGTCCAATTCCAAAAGGCTTTTTTACGATCCCAAGTAAATTTAGCTTCTGAATCGAGTGTTCAAAAGTTTTACATAAACGGATCTTTGATAGAAATCTTGGGCTATCGGATCCAGGGAAAGTTTCTATTGGAACGGATCGAAATTTTGTAATCCGCTGAATTGGGTCAAGTCGCATTAGACGGGAGTTAAATAAAATGAGTAGAGATAAAATAATGATAAGGGAAATAAATTTATCGTGTACAAGATTGTTTTTGTTTATGGCACGATCTAGATTTTGTTTTGCTGTCGTCGTATTTTTGAGGTGTTTTTTGGCCGGATATTCCTGACATTCAAACACCTCCTACAACTTTGGCAACCCACTAACACTAACCCTGGACCAGATGTAAGCCAAGAGGGAATGGAATGGAATGGAATAGAAGAGTGAAGAGTGAAGAGAGAAGAGATGACACAGCCGGGGCTATATCGATGCCTCCCTTGGCGCCGTACGAGTTGAGCTTCTAGGCGTGGCACATGCCGCTACCATAAACTATTATACTATACGCTATTCTACACCTTCAATGAATCGCCTAGTTTTGTTCATCTGCGCTTCCGTCGTAATCATCATCATCATCATCACCACCATCATCATTATTATCATACTCCCGACAACCGACAGTTCACACGTGAAATATATATAGACCCATTGTCATGCCACTCATTCAATATTTCTAAAGAATTTGATTAATTGGCCTACTTCAATCATTATTTATTAATCTGTTTTTGTTAAAAAAAATTACGCTATTGATTTACACGTCTGGTATATGAGATATGGTATTAATGCTTCAATACTAAATTACAGGGAATTTAATTGTCTACAAAAACCCCAGGATAATCGACAAATTTTTACTCACAAAAACTTTTGGATCCATAACTGAATATGCATTTTTATTCAAATTAGTATTTCGCAAGAAATATGCGAGATAGGATAAAAGTCATGGGAGACAAACTTGTAAAGAATTGAATTCTCTGCAAAAAAGGTATCAATGATTTTTTATGTAAAGTTGATAGTTTTGGCGGAAAAAGCGCGAAAAGTAAATTTCCAAATGTAGAAAAGTTTTCTAAGATAATTTTTGAACGCGAGTTGATAAAATGAAAATAATTTGAAAACTAAGCAAGATACGATAAAAATGGCTGAATACAAACTTGTAGAGAATTAAATTCTCTACAAAAAAGGTATCAATGATTTTTCATGTTAAGTTGATAGTTTTGGCGGAAAAAGCGCGAAAAGTAAATTTCTAAGCTTAGGAAAATTTTCTAAGATAATTTTTGAACACGAGTTGATAAAATGAAAATAATTTGAAAACTGAACAAGATACAACAAAAATGGCAGAATACAAACTTGTAGAGAATTTAATTTTCTACAAAAAAGGTATCAATGATTTTTCATGTAAAATTGATAGTTTTGGCGGAAAAAGCGCGAAAAGTAAATTTCCAAATGTAGAAAAGTTTTCTAAGATAATTTTTGAACACGAGTTGATTAAATGAAAATAATTTGAAAACTAAGCAAGATACGACAAAAATGGTCGAATACAAACTTGTAGAGAATTAAATTTTCTACAAAAAAGGTATCAATGATTTTTCATGTCAAGTTGATAGTTTTGGCGGAAAAAGCGCGAAAAGTAAATTTCCAAAGGTAGAAAAGTTTTCTAAGATAATTTTTGAACACGAGTTGATTAAATGAAAATAATTAAAAAACTAAGCAAGATACAACAAAAATGGCCGAATACAAACTTGTAGAGAATTAAATTTTCTACAAAAAAGGTATCAATGATTTTTCATGTAAAATTGATAGTTTTGGTGGAAAAAGCGCGAAAAGTAAATTTCTAAGTTTAGGAAAATTTTCTAAGATAATTTTTGAACACGAGTTGATTAAATGAAAATAATTAAAAAACTAAGCAAGATACGATAAAAATGGCCGAATACAAACTTGTACAGAATTAAATTCTCTACAAAAAAGGTATCATTGATTTTTTACATAAAATGAATAATAAAGTAACTATAAGCAAAAATAAATTTTGAAAATATACTACTGTAGCAAATGAAAAATTTCGAATAAAAGATTTAAGATTTTTTTAAATTTCAGTCGTCAAAAGTAATGGAATACAACTTTATTCTAAACTTAGTGTGTTTTAATTAAATTAAATAATTTAAGATTCTGAAATAGTAGCAGAATATTTAAGCATAAAATAAAGTCACATGCAAGTTAAATATTCTCAGATATCCTAGAAGTCTATTTGGATTCTCGTCTCTCATTAAACAAATTATAACTTCACGATGTCAATGCATGACTAGTAATCATATATATAAGAAGGTAATTTATTTTTCATTCATTTCATAACTATTATTAATATATTTTTCTCAACTCGGGTCTTTTTCATTTGAAATATTGACGCAGCCTTGATGCAATTGACTCTATTGAATCATATTCATCACCATTATTATTATCAACCCACAGCCGCAACACTACTGTCGGGTGTAACAATTAAATTTATTTTAAATTATTATTTAACCAGCCCACATAAATTCAAAAAAATAAACCGCGGAGATTTGAAATTCGCGGGAAATATTTTTTTAAATTAAAATTACAAGTGAATATTTATCGCGGTTTAAAATATAAATAATTAATATAAATATATAAATTTTAAATAAAAAAATGTATGTACGAGTAAATAAATAGAGGAAAAATAATAAAATAAAGTGAAGCTGGTAACGATAAATGTAACAGACAGATACTTTCATTTTTGTTATTTTTTTTAACCCAACGGGTGGTTGAAGGATAAAAAAATTTAAAAAAAAGAGGAAGGGTAGTAAAGTATAAAGATAAAGTAAAAAAAAAAGTAAAAGCTAAGGTATGAAGCAAAAGACAAATAGAACAAATGCATTCAAGAAGAACAACCGCCAAATGAAAGCATTCGCGCGAGCGACTTTATTGTCAAGACTTATCCATTGATTCTCTGTCTAGTCATCACTATTTTTTTTTATACGTATACTTACACATTACTTTGATTTTAACGTAATATATGCATATTAGACTGAATCAAAAAAATCGACTAATTTTTTTTTTCTTCATTATATCGAAAATATTTTTGGAAATGACGAAAAAAAAATACTGTGAAAGTTTGAGCTCTTAATATTAATATTAACAACTGCCGCATCCCAATTTTCTATTTTCCGTTTAAATAACATGGGAAAATTTATTTTTTAAGCTTTGGGATTTTGTAGCTCACGGTGGGACCAATACTTTTGAATGTTCAAGACTTATTCTTATGGGAAATTTGACGCTCTACAAAAAAGGTCTCTTATAATTTTTCGATATTTTTATTTCTTCAAAAGTAATTCGAAGTTAAAATTAGATTGACGATAAATTTTTACATTTTTTAAATTTTTTGACGCAACCATCAACTTTATCCGAAAATTTTAGAGGACATTTTTTGTAGAGCATTTTATTTCCTACAACTTATCTCAGAGAAAATTTTCGATATTTCTCATAAGTCGTAAGTTATTCGCAATTAACTGAAAATTTAATATAATTAATTTTAAGCAACAAAATTTAGATTATTTAAGAAAATTTTCAGTTAATTGCAAATAACATACGACCTAAGTGAAATATCGAAAATTTTCTCTGAGATAAGTTGTAGGAAATAAAATGCTTTACAAAAAATGTCCTCTAAAATTTTCGGATAAAGTTGATGGTTGCGTCAAAAAATTTTAAAAATGTGAAAATTTATCGTCAATCTAATTTTAACTTCGAATTACTTTTGAAGAAATAAAAATATCGAAAAATTATAAGAGACCTTTTTTGTAGAGCGTCAAATTTCCTATAAGAATATGTCTTGAACATTCGAAAGTATTGGTCCCACCGTGAGCTACAAAATTCCAAAGCTTAAAAAATAAATTTTCCCATGTTATTTAAACGGGAAATAGAAAATCGCGATGCGGCAGTTGTTTATATTAATATTATGAGCTCAAACTTTCACAGTATTTTTTTTTCGTCATTTCCAACAATATTTTCGATATAATGAAGAAAAAAAAAATTAGTCGATTTTTTTGAATCAGTCTAATGCATATATAATTTGAGTTTAATTTGCAGAGTAAGCGTAAAAAAAAATAAAAGTTTAATTGTAATTTTAAAAATAGTCGAGACCTTGATCGTGTCTTAAAATTTTTCATGCTGCTTAGGCAGGCAGTACGTGATTAAGTGGCTTTTGGAACTGGATACATTGGTTAAAATTTAGGCAATAGTTTACTTGCTTCTAGTTAGTATCAGTCTGCTACGTGATTTTAATTTAAACAATATCAGCTACTGCTGGTGTATAGATATATGTATTTATGTATTTAACTGACCGTGTACGGTTATCTCTGGACTCTTTTCAAGCTCGTAAAGACGAAGTGCTTCGTCGAGTTCCTGTTGAGATGCAATACGACATGGATCACCCTCGTCGTCGACCCATTTCATTGTAAATTGATCCGCGCCATTACCCCCAGAAGTGAATCCGCATATTGTACGCATCTCTTCTCTCAAAGTATCCACTGTTATACCAGCAGTGATGTAGGTGATCTGTACTTTTCTATCAGATAAAAAAAAAATATTTTATTAAAACAATAATTTAGTAGAGAGTTATTACGCCGGAGGGTTTAAAAATTTATGATTAACGTCATCTGGAAAAATTAATAAATAATTAAATGCGTTGTCTAATCGGCTTTAATTTAAACCATCGATCATTGGATGACCGGGCAAAGTTAAAAATATAAAATGTTAAATAATATATGACAAGATTATAGAGGTTACTAATTACTGAGTGATTAGTAATCACCAGAAAAAGCTCTATCTGAAATTTAAAAATTAATTCATTTATTTTTTTGCACACGAAAGCGCGACGCGCTTTATCTTACACGAAAATCGGACAATTGTCCCGTTCGAATCTTCGGAACCACGATAACTTGCAAAATATGTATCAAATTGGCCTAATTTTTTTTTATTAGCTTTGTATCTATTGTCGCAAGGTCCCTATTGAGACTCACTGTCTAAATCCTTTTTGTTTGATTGTAATTAATAAAAAAAACTTAAAACCGGGGATTTATGAAAAATTTAGCTGCCATTTTTTCCTTTTTTTCCTCCACCAACTACTGGCAGCAGCACTAGTTCGGTAGGATTCAAAAATAAAAAGCGGCATGTGAGAAAAAAGGCGGGATATTTTAAAAATTCAAATAATAAAAATTGAGCTAAAAGAAAAAAATAAAATAATAATCCAAGTAATAATTGAAATAAAATTTTGATAAATAAAATAAAATAAAACAAAGAATTACAGGGCGATAATTACATCTAAGTAAATAATTACGTCTTCTCGTCTCAGCGGGTGCTCGTCGTACAGTAATTACTGACTAATTAACAAACTAAATAATCGATTGATTAAATTTCTAAATAAATAAATAAAAGTACTTGGCAGTAATGTAGTCCGAGTTACCACTTCTACAACTCACCGCGTAATTTACTCTCTAAATATGAATTAGTGATTTTTCACTAATTTCAAGTGAATATTCACTAATTGTCAATGCTACAATCGTACCACGCAGAATTAGTGAATATTCACTAAATTAATATGTGAATATTGGAATTCACTGATTTGATAAGTGAATATGAGAATCCACTAAATTGAAAAGTGAATATGGGAATCCACTGATTTCATCGGTGAAAAAAAATATTATATTGCGAAAAAAAATATAAGACACTTGTAATTAGATCCGAAATGTGATTAATGTATTAGAATCATTACTTAGAGGAAGTATACATGATTTTGATTGATGAAAAAATCCCGGCGACTGCTGGGCTCGAACCTGCATCCTTCCGATTCAAAGTTTTTGATGCTATCCACTGCGCTGACCTGCGCATGTGATCGCGTGAGTGTAAATAGTATATTCGTTATGATACCAAACAATAACTGATGAAGAAATAAAAAATCCGTGATGTTATGATTGATTACTAATTTTATAAACAACAATGTGACTCTACTGACTCTAACAAATTGACTCGACTACTTTAACAAATAACGACTCCTCAATTAATAAAATATTATTTAACAAATGAATAGTTAACCCGACAATGACAAAACGAGTTCACTTACTCCAACAATCTCCAATCTTAACCAGTCCTTCTTATTCCAACTATCCTTTTCCTCCAAGACCAAAACCAGACCCAGTCTTTCTTCCAAGTCCACCAAACCGTTCCAATCCTTTCCCATCGACCAGATCCAATCCACAATAATTATTATATAAATAACCGTTAAATAAACTTAACAAGGAATAAGCTTCCACGAGCCGTGGGCTTATATGCTCTTGGCCCATTTTGAACGATGACTAGCAGCACGTGTAGTAGTAGTAGTAGTAGATACTTGTGGAAACCAAGATGTTAGTGGTAGTTGATAGAAAGGCACGTCCGTCCACGGCGGTTGCTGCGAGCCAAGAGACCGATCGCTCGTTAGGGATGGGCGATATCTATCGATATTTCAACTATCGATGTTTTTTTTCTAAAGTATCGATGTTTTCTATTGATATTTTTTGGACAAGATATATCGATACTCGATAATAAAAAACTAAAACTATCGATGTTACGATATCGATGTTTTTTTTTCAATATCGCCCATCCCTACTCGTCGTCTCTGGCCCTCGTACCTCTCCACTCAGGTTGGCCAACCCCTAAAACCAAAAGTCGGGACTCGACCATAGCGACCACGGCGCATCAGTGACTGTATTTTCTTCAGTTGTTGACAGTTGTTGAAGAAGGAGGGCGGATCTTTTGGCGCGAGTCGAAATTTAATTTAAAATCTAATGTGGAAGGATTCCACCCCGTTACATGTACTTCTATTTTTTTTTATTTTGAAAGTTTTTTATTAAAATTTTCAAAAATAGCACCATAATTATTAATTATATTTCTATCTAGTAAAATATTTAATTATTTGCTAGTTAAAGTTACTAGTGAAATTGTGAAATTCATAAATTAAGAAGTGAATAACAGTTTGACTTGTAGAAATTATGAAAATATCGCTAGTTCAGTAGTGAAAATCACTAATTTGCTAGCGAAAATTATAGTACTAAATTTATTAGTGAGAATTGACTAATTTGTTATTTAAATACACTGATTATGGGGGGA